>NC_059425.1:118332080-118348298 GCF_021028975.2 Sphaerodactylus townsendi | reverse complement strand
TGTGCCTATTTTTGTAATTGCCAAATGATATTTATGGGAATGGAACATTTCCCTTTTTTGTTTTAACAGCCTTATTTTTAGCACAAAAAATGATCAAGAAAAATAGTTTAATTGTATTATTAAATGTTGCTTAGAGAAAGACATGAAGAAGAATTCTAGTGTCAACTTTGGATAGGCTTGACTGTTCTCTGTAACTTCTTGGTAATGGGCTAGCTGTATCAGAAAAGTTTGGTTGTTCAATGTTAATGATTTTTTACAGGATATTTTTTGCTCTTGATCTATCTCTTCAGATGACATATGCATGTTGAAATCAGTGAACACACAGGGAAGTGGCAATGAGTGCTCTGACACTGCTCATGCAATCACCATAACAATCTACATGTATATAACATATATGCAGAGGTGGGATCCAACCAATTCTCCCCACTTCTCTAGAAGTGGTTGCTAATATTTTTCTGAGTGCTAAGAACGGGTTACTAAAGCAACCTCCCTGTCCAATAGGGACTGGAGGTGCATGTGTGCGGCGGCGGCGCTGTTTGAATCCCACCACCACTGGAACCTGTTATTAAAATTTTTGGATCCCACCACTGCGTATGTGCATGTGGACTCTGCTGACAAGTGTGGGAATACTGACACCAATCACACATCACCAGTGTTTTTTTCACCTAATAATACACTGATTAAATACATGTGCCACATTATAACTTCGATTTCTAGGATGAATTAAGCTGACTAGTGTAGTTTTCTCTATAGTATTCAGTGACAGTGAACAATAGTTGGTTTCTTTACTCAGAGACAACATCACATACAATGAGGCTTCACCATCTGATTGCATCTCACAGGCTTTACATTAAAGATGCAATTCAAAGGGTGTGTGTTAGAGCACTGGCGGCAGCAGAAGGGTTACACAGTGCCCCCAAAACCACAGCAAAGGATAAATATGCTGTTGGGAGGACAGACACATAATGGAGTCAGAGTAGCAACCAAACAAGGCAAGAGGGATGCCAGCAGTGATGGCAGCACAAGGTGCTAATACCAACGTAGTGAAGCGGAGAAGACTTGGGGCAGGGAAGGCAATGAATGGATTCCAGAGGAGAGAATGCTCAATTTCAGTGGCACAAAATTATGCATACAAAAAATGTGGTGTAGCATATATGGGCCAATGGAATGTGGGTTAGGAGCACTTGCTGGAGGCACCCAGCCTCATAAACAATGGGAGAATCAACAGTGGAATTGAACTGCACCCCCGGCCCTGGACCCAATAGTCACTGAGAGGGAAATTCAAAAGGGCTGTCAAGGCTGCTCCAAGACCCAAAGCTGGGAGGGCAGGCAGTGCAGCATGGCATGCTGTAGGGCTGCAGAGCAAAGGGGGAACTTCGTGTCAGCATGAGAAAAGGGGGCAAAGCAAAGGCAAAGGGAGGGGAATGAGTTAGCCAAACCTACATCCTGCAGTGATGTGAAACTCTCCCAGCAACGTTCTCTTCCAGATGACAGAGTACAACATGAGGGAGGGCTGAAAGGAAGGCATTGTTACCCAAGAGTGAGATAGCCGCACAAAAACCTACCAGACACCAAGGGCTGGGGTCACAACCGAGGTTGCTATGTAGACAGGAGTCCAGTAATGGCACAGCACCTCAGAATCCACTGAGGACATCTTCATCAGTGTGACACTCTCCCTCCCCCTGTTCTCAAGTTCAGCAGATTTGGGTAGGCAGTGCAGGGAGGGAGAATTCCCCTGAATTCTGGACTCCAGCATTCAGTTCAAGCTCTTTCTCTCTCTTAGCCCCTGCAGTTCAACAATGGCTCTGGGTGACTGGGTCAGCTTTAAACTGTTGGGAGAATCTGCAGTTCAAAGCTGAACTTAATTTGACAGACCCCCAAAGTCAAGCTGCAGATTCACTCAGTTGGGTCTAGCTTTATACTGCTAGCTCCCCCCACCAAAGCTATGCCTCCCAAGCCCATTTGAGTTTGGAGGTGGAGCTAGTGGGCAGAGCAAGCAGGATAAAGCAAGACCTGGCCTGAACAAACTTGCAATTCCGCCTGGGGTCTGCTTGACCAGACACTTTTTGCAGGTTAAAGCTGGACCCAATCTGCTGTAGAGGCTGAGATATAGGGCTTCAACTGAATGCTGGAGTCCAGAATTCAGTTGAAATTCTCTCCCCCCCACCCCTGCCCTATCCATCCAAGATGGAATGGAATTGAGAACTTGGGGAGAGGGAACATCAACTTAATGCTGGGGTCCAGCATTCAGTTGAAATTCTTCCCATCCCACCCCCACCACTATTTCCCAAGTCCATGGGTATTGTTTCAGCTTCGCCTAAAATTTCTGGGTTTTAAAAACTCAAGCCTGAAATTTAATGACCACAATTGTTTGGGCTCAGCCTTACTTGAAACATTCAAATAAACAACTAGGATTCTGGGCAGTAGAAAAGTCATCTTCTGCTGCGCTCCAGATTGGTCCACTTCTACAAAAAAAAGATGTTTATCTTATGAACATTGGTGCCTCAAGACTTGAAAGAGGAAATTGATTGCCTGTTGGCTGCTTTATTTTTAAGTGCTTGTTAATGACTCATGGAGAGAAGTTTTGTTTAATGGTTACTCCTGGGTATAAGCTATGTAATTTTGGACTGAGGGAATGTATTAATCTTGTGGTAATGATGCACCACACTGACCTTGTTGCTCCAACCCAATTATTGTCTTGTGTACACAGTAGTTCAGTTTCTCCTTCTCCTTCATTCATGGGACAAATCAGTAATTTCTTTCTCCCTCCATTCTTGCCCTACATTATATGTTATGGCCTTAGCTATTTTGATAGGGCACACAAAGGTATTTAGGTTGTAGATTGTTAACACATAACGTATGTAATACAAATGTGAGTTAGTTTATGGTTATATTTAACATACTAAATAAGGGTAGAAAAATAAGAGGAGATATTTACATAAGGCCTGATTCTGTTGCATTACTGAATCCACTTCTATGTGATCCAGAGTAGACACCACAATTATCATATTGGTAAGAAGAAATCATAGAGGAGTTCAATTATATGGATGTTTTCCATGCCAGTTGACAAGTCCGATAAAATTAGTAAAATTACATATACATACATGCATGCATATATACATACATACAATTACACATATAGATAAATGTTAATAAACTGGAAATTAGAGACATTATCTGAAAGGATTTATTAGAATTACATTAATTAGATCTCATACTGAAATAGTTATAATACAGCAGAATTTCTACAGGAACTGTTTTTTTATCTTTTAAACATCATTTAGATGTGAATAATTGTAGGCAATAATTCTTATTGAACAAGATTACAGCATTACATTCAATTATAAATAAATGTCTGCTGTTCCATTATTAGAGAGTTTCTTAACTGATTTAAAGTCATTTGTTTTCATTTTGTGTGCTTTAATGCATTGTATGAACAAATATAATTTGAATTTCAATTCTGCAATGGTATGCTACTGATTGTTTTGGCAGGTAGTGACCTTTAGTAAAGACAAATTAGGAATTCTTACAGGAACAATTTGGAAATCCATCCCATCCAGAAAAAAAATTCATAATTAGGATTTATGAAATGTAAGCTATTTACATTGCCAGGCTATGCTTGGCAACTACTGGGAGCTTAGGTGGTAGAGACCTGGCAAAAGTGGCAATGCTGCTTGTGACAGAAGTGACATCATTACCACTAGGAATCTCCTGAAATTCTATGATAAAAACATAGAGTTTCCTGTGATTTCAGGAGCAATGTATCATCACTTCCAGGTTTTCCCTGTAGATGATATTACGCTGTGCACAAGTACAGCATTTTAAAATATTTTTTTCTCCTTCCATCACTTGGAACAACTGTGGGCAATGTCACCCTAAGGCTGTCATTTCACAAAGGGGGCTTTTTCCATCTTGTCCTTTTTATAATTGACACTGAGTTGTCCTCATTCCTTTGGAACATATGTATTCTTCAACAATCTATTTCTGGAGTTACTTTTTTTCCTTTTAGTTAATTTATGAACTATTTTGAGCACATCTAGTGAATCCTATGAATAATTAAGGGCCTTTAGCTTTACTGTCAATAGCCCAGTTTGGCAGCTTTTGTTATCATACTAGGGGTGTGCAACTAGATATTACCAACCCTAAAAACTATCTCTAACTATCCCATTAAAGTTGAATCCATCAACGATAGAGATCCTTTGGGTGGGTTGCGGGGGGGAGATTGAGTGTTTCCAGCCGCCTGTGCTGGAGGGGGTCACTAACTGCCATCCTACGACGCCTCCACCAGTCTAAGAATTTCACCTGGATTAAATCTCTTTCTACTTAGAGCCAGGTGTATAATAGTAACCCAGGTAGCTTTTTTCCATCTGTGTCAAGCTCGGTGGCTGGCCCCTTGTCTCTCCCAAGCTGACCTGGCCATTGCGATTCATGCTATGGTCACCTCCAGGTTAGACTATTGTAACTCACTTTACACAGACCTTCCCTTGTGGCTGATCCGGAAGTTAAAACTGGTCAAGCATGCGATAGCGTGACTCCTCACAGGAGGTTCCTATAGGGATCATATCTCCCCTGTCTTACGCCAGCTGCACTGGCTCCCAGTGGAATACCAGATCACCTTCAAGGTGTTGGTTATGACCTTTAAGGCCCTTCGTGGCCTGGGGCCCTCATAGGGACTTTCTTTCCCACAGATTGCAGACTAGGCCTCTGCAATATGCCGAGGTAAATTTGCTGGTGGTCCCTGGCCCCTCTATGGTGCGACTGGCCTCCACCCTGGCCAGGGCCTTTACTGCCCTGACCCTTGCTTGGTAGAACACTCTCCCTCCAGCTATCAGGGCCCTGTAGAACTTTGAACAGTTCTGCAGGTCCTGTAAAACGGAGTTGTTTCACTGGGTCTTTGGGGAGGCAGTCACTGATTGCCACCATCCTTCCACCTACCCATGCTATTTTCCCCAACTACCACCATTGGCCACCAAGTGTGTGCCTCGTCGTCTCCCAAGGGGGGGAGGAGATTTCTTCCAGGCTGCCAATTAATGTTAGACCTCTTTGTTGTTGAGGTTCTATAGCGGTATAATTTGTTTTAATTGTAAAGTTGCTTATTTGTTTATTGTATTTTTTATTCATTTGTACACTGCCCCAAATTATACGGGGGTGGGCAGTTTATTAAATCTAACAAATAAGTATATAAATTATTGGTTTGGACAACCAATATCTGATGCCCTAAATTACTTCCCAGAATTCCTATAATTTCCATCTGTTAATTATCAGAAATATCCAAACCTAGGTTGCAAGATTTTACCAAAGAGTTTTTGACAATTTTTAGAGAAGACTGATGTCACTTCTGAGTTTTCCCAATGGTTTCCTAGTCAGCCCAATAGTTACTTTTTATTTTCCTCCCATTATGACTCCCAGCAGCAGTGAGAAGAGCACGTTGTTTGCTGGAGGCCTCCTGCCATAGGGGGAAGTCTGACAGCCCCAGTTACAAAGGGAACACATGTATTTCTTTTTGTGTAGGAGATAGAGGGAAATTGTTGTTGTTGTTGTTACTAATACTCTGTTCAACTATTGTCCATGTATTGTGTTTTGAGGAGGGGAGACTGCCATTTCGTTAAAAACATTTTCTCCAGAGATCATTTTGTCCCATACAGGTGAAAGATGGCTAGGGCATCTTCTTCAGGGAGTTAGACCCCTTTGTCCAATTAACTTGAAACCTGAAAAGTCATTTGTAGAGAGTGAGACTAGAGTCACTGAAATATCAATGCAATTAGATAAAAACAGCTGCTCCCAAAAATCTGTGTCCCCCTGCTTTTTCCTGTAGAAAATAGCAGACAGATATGTGGTCCAACACTAAGGAAAATGGAAATTTCTCCCAACATGATTTTTCCAGTACAATTGAACACCCTCTCAACATTTGATGGAAATGATAATATTTTACTTTTTGAAAGTATGTTATGGAATTACAATAGTAATTTTTCAAATACATTCCCAAATCCACACAAGAATCATTAAGTGTAGTTGATAGTCCAGGAAAAAATAGCCATTATAACATTTTTTCCCCTCAAAACAAAGATAACTTCTTGCATTTATTGAGATAAAATCCTGATGTTATCACTTAAGTAAATCTTAGAATAAATTTGAGGCATGAATCATTCATGCTTCTGAATCTCAGTTTCAAAACATCTGGTACTAGTATACATAGATCTTCCTGAGTATGAAACTATCATTCCTGAAGTTACCCCTGGAACATTTGTGCCATATTGTAGTGATAACCACAAATGTTATATTCTACATCAGAAGCATGAGAAACTTGCAGTTTCAACCATTCATATGATGTGGCTGTTAGGAGGAGCAAGACATAGTAAACCCCAACACTCCACAGACACTTGGGAGAAGGATAAAACCAGTTTACTCTTGTATGCTGAAAGGTTAATTTTTATTTTTGCACATGTCTATCCTGGTTCTGAATCAGAGATTTGCATATGCACACAATCTTGGCATATACATCAAGTAAAATTGGGTCTTCCCTTGGTGATGGAGGGAGTTAACCCCAACCCAAGCCATGGACAAAGATTAACTCTGAGGACAAAATGTTGTCATCTGAGGAACCTTCATTCATTACTGCTAATCTTTCATTGTCTTTAGTTGATAATTTATTAATAAATGTCTTGATGATATTTAATGAATGTGAATTACTGTAAAAGTAATGTCTCCCCATTATCCCTGCAACAATTGTACAAAAAGGATTAGACAATGAAAAAAAATGAGTTTTAACAAAGCTGCATGGTGAAATCCATGGCAGAAATCCGAACCTGGCTTTCTTAAATCCAGTCAGCACCATATCCAAACTGTTACAATGAGCAATGGACTACATAAACAGTCAGGCTGTTTACCTTTCCTTTAGCCTGTTCAGATTATTTTTTAAAAAAGAATATGTTAAAAGTAGCAGTCATTTTTGAAGTAGATAAAAGCTGCACTTGCTCTTATTCCTTTCATTCCCTTTGTCCTCACACCATGGTCAACTGTGGCAAGGACAGATGAAATGCACAAAGCTGGTAGAAGATTTTAATATTTTAAGACACAAAATCATTAATTTTGCAAAAAGTCAGAAGCTGAAGGAAAATGATCGGTTAAAACTATGTAGTGGTGCCTCTGTGAAAAAGTACCAGGGACTTGTTCTTCTGCCCTGTCAGTTCAACTCTTTGTCATCAGCCTGAAAGCTTCCATCCATGAAGGGACAGGGCTTGTAACGAGCATTTAAAAGGGAAAGTAAGTTCTGCTCAGGTTTTACATTTGCTCTGCAAAGGCACAGTAAAGGCAGAAATAAAAACAACATTGAGTGATATAGGGATCATAGTGATTATTGTTTCCAAATTTTGGTAGTCATGAGATGCATGTATGTGTGTATATACATATTGTTACAAACATCCTTGTTCATCTTAATTCCAAGTCTTACAAACACAAACTGCTGTTTTAGGGGACTATCTGAGCCTTGCCAACCCTTTCCCACCCCAAATACACACATTTTGGCAATGCCCAGCTGCTCTTTGGGCCCTATTCCTCTTTTGCCCACTCGTAGCAAAATAAAGCAGAAGAATTCACCAAAGTATTGCAGAAGCGAAGACATGAATTTTGTAGGAACCACGGTTGCTGCTCCAGAGTGGGGATACCGAAACCAGCGGTGTCGCTAGTAAGGGCAGAAGGGGACGGGGAGCCACGCTAGGAAAGAGCTAGCGTCACCGGAAGAAAGGAGGGGTGAACCAAGACTTTAAAGGTGTTCGCCCTCCTTTGTACCAGGAGCCTTAATGCTGTTATTGCTGCATCCATGCTACCATTTTTAGTTCCTCACATGGCATACCGGGGATGTATTCCACTGAATTACAAGGACTTCAGTATCGATTTCTTCTGGAAGATGCACGATCTCCAGGTGACATACTTTCTAATATAATAATATCTTTTGATAATATAGCTGGCATTGCTTACTCCACAATTGTCCTATGGTGTTAGCATAGAAAATACAAATCTTAGCTAACGTGTTTTCAGTGTAATATACTAGTGCAACCCTCATGAGGCAGTGTGACCTCAGCACCAGCAGAAAGTCACTTGTGCTGGAGAAAGGGGCATTTCCACTGACACAGAGGCATTTACAGTGGCACTGGGGAGCTGTACAGCAGTGTGATGCCCAGACACCAATGCCACTGTGGCATCACATGTGCCAGCACTGAAGGAAATGTTCCATAGGGTGAGGACAGCTTTAATAGGCTTCTTCAGCCCTTCTGTCTTGGGATTGCCCACATTTGCCACACATTTCTACCACCCACATGGAGTATCATAGGATTAGCTGGCTGCTTCAGGACCAAGCAGGAATTTTTCTTGGAGGGGGGGTGGTGTCCATAACTAGCTCATGGAGACTTTTTTCATCTGCTTTATGATATCTTTATGGGTTGTGTTTCAAGAGGCCTGGTCTTTGACTAGTTTGGCCATACCAAGTTTTGCATAAATAGAGCAAATTATTCACAACAGGTAGAGAGAATTGGCAAGCAACCCAGTACATCAGGCATAATGGAGAGCAACCTAGTACAATCCATCAAGCATCTGCTGATATGGTAGGTTGCAATGAATTGCCTTTGGGGATCAGCTCACCAAAACCTGATAGCAGCCTATGCCTCATGGGTGTTATGGGTGGGTGAATTTGCTGGCTGGAGCCTGGAGCCAAAGTCTAGAGCAGTGGTCTGCAACCTGCAGCTCTCCAGATGTTCATGGACTATGAATCCCATCAGCCCCTGCCAGCATGGCCAATTGACCATGCTGGCAGGGGCTGATGGGAATTGTAGTCCATGAACATCTGGAGAGCCGCAGGTTGCAGACCCCTGGTCTAGAGCCAGGGTGGATCTGCCTAACAAAAGGCAGCGGACCCCTTAAAATATATCAGCTCCAAATGGCCTGGGACCTCACTACTGCTGGGTGTGCCTTCTGTCATACAGACCTGCCCAGGTGCTGAGGTTCTGGAGGGGAGGGGGATGTTAGCAGTCCCCTCCCAATCTGAGGAGAGGGAGTGGGTATTGCATGGATGATTTTCTCGGTAGTATCCCACACTTTATAGAATATCCTCCCACTAGAGGTCCAACAGGCACTGACACTTTATACCTTTTGGTGCCAGGTTAAGACTGTCATATTCCCATGGGTATTTGAAAGACTGATGCCATCTACCCCCAGTCTTTTGGGCTTTCTCAGAACTTGGTCCTCCACCTGCACCTAGGAGGGTTAGGGTGGGGTTGGGTATGCTTTAGGTATGTTTTTTTTCAAAAAAAGGTGTGTTTTGTTTTAAGTATGTTTGAGATATCTTTATTACAAATTTCTATTTGTATATGATGCAGTTTTTATTGTAATATGGGAAGCACTTTTAGATTCTTGTAAGCCACCCTGGGATGCATTTTAAGGGTAGGATAGAAACAAAATAAAAAAATAAATTTCAATTAAATAGTTAAATTTATATGGAAGGAAGTGCTAGGGTCAACTAGAAGGATTAGCATTTGCCTATGTCTTAGGGACCAATTCTGCAATGAGCTGTCAGTCAGTGTGAGGGGATGAGATTTTTCAAGGAGAATTCTGAGGTAGACATTTATGTGTCAGAGATTCTACTTTCACATGGGGTAGTTAGGCTTTGCCTGTTTTTGGGGACCCACTGATATTATAATTGGGTGACTGACAAATAAGGTTGTGATCCTTGGGGTATGTTCTTGAAATTGTACCATTTCTGAGCTGAGATCACTTCTTCCCTCCTTCCAGCCACCAACCAATGGGAAGAAGCAATTGGCCTAATTACCAAACCTAATTACCATACTCATTATTACTGAGTACTGGTATTTGGCAGGGGCGGGGGCAGGGACGGGAGTTCCCAGTTTCTGAAGGAGGAATTGGTAGTAATTGGTGCAGCCTTGTATATAAGAACTGGGCAAGAAAAAATCTCTTTTAAAAGTTTATCTCTATTTCTGTAAAGCCCTTCCATGTGCCAGTTAATTTATCTGAGCTACTTTTTCATATATATGTCACTCATTCCTTATTAGATACTCTAGAGAATCTCTGACCGAAGCTGCAGTATTGGGAGCTGTTCAAATACTTCTTGCTTTACTGAAACAGGGAGTAACGAAGGGCTCATATAATTTACCAGAAAAAAAATAAAAGCAAAATATTCATAGTGGAATGTGTCTAAGGGCCCTTCCCCACTTACCCTAAGCCCCGCGCTACTCGAGGAGAGTAGCGCGGGGTCCCTCGGCGCTCCCCACTGAGAGGGGCGGCGACAGCGCAGCCGCCCCGACGCTGCTGCTGTCGCGCCCCTTAGCGCGCGGTATCCCTGGCGCTCTTTCAAAGGGCGCCTTTTGATGACCCCGCGCAGAGCGCGGGGTCGTGGGGAAGCCCGAGCGCGCGCCAGGGATGCTGCGCGCTCGGAATTGCGGGCAGCAGCCCTCGGGAAAAGGTAAGTGGGGAAGGGCCCTATGTCACAAAACACTAACCCTAATCCTGCTGACATTCAAATGAAATCCAAAATTGAGAGTGCTAAAGTGTGATACCTGACGGCTAAATCCAAACCATTGCCTATGTCTGTCTTTTGACATGACATGACATTGGTATTCTTTGTAGTTTAATCTTTTCAGACAGATTTTTTAAAAGATATTCTAAATGTCTCCCTTTTAGGCATACTGATAACAGTGCTGTCTGTTCTGATGCTGTTCCCACCCATTTAATAAATTAAAGATACTCTACCATTAAAATCACTCTTAGAATATATAAATTACAGTCTGAAGTGTCTAAATTAAATATGATTTTCTGCTTTTCTGGGATATAATAAATCCAAGTATACTCAGATTGCAGTTTCTAACCATGTTTGATGTCTATGAGGACACAGTTTTTCTCGTAATAAAACTTTGCAAGCCCCAATGAAAAGCTGATGAAAGTGGTTAACAAATGCATTTACTAAGTTGATTTGTCTAGAAATCTGTTTCCCCCCCCCAAATTTCATCAGTTCCCACCATTTTGACTTTGACAGACTGAACTGATGCACACCCTTCTTCATTTTGTCCCACTGCCATGGTGTAGCTACAACAAGCACAGTTTCAAGCAGCAATTGTCTCTTAATTATCCACTTTAGATATAGCTTTTAAAATTGAATCAGATGATAAAGACTTAGGATTCCCATTAATATTTGCTTTATATTAGACCCTCTTTTCAGATTATTATTTTCTTCATGAAGAGTGCTCTTTACCCAAGGAATTCCATGACCTAATGGCAAGAATTTCTGCACTAAGATTTGCATATATCAAGTGAAATAATTTACATAATTTACATAATGTAGCTGTTATTTGGCTTCAAGCATTATTTTCCTTAATGTCTCCTGTTCCATGATGTAAACTAAGCATTTTACTTTGTTTATTTCTCATCCATTGCTAGAATCAAGTGAACAAAGTCCACTTTTGTTTCTTTCTTCCCTATCACTTTTCCTCCCAGGCTTAGTCATTCCATGCCCCCTCCACAGTTCTAGTCCAAGTTGTGCTGCTTCCTTGCCTTATCCTTTTTTTCCAAAGCAATGATAAAAGTAAAAGTAATGGGGCACCCACCTCAGTGTTTAGAAGTTTTCTTTCAAACCAGAATTTAGAACAGTTGTTCTACATGGTTCTAATAGCATTTTAACAAGCCACTAGAAATATTACTTACAATCCGTACAGCTATAGGCAAATAATTTTCCATACAATTATCAGGTCCTAAAAATAATTTCTCAATAAAACCCTTTGACTTTCCTAACACCTTTTGACTAATTCAGATCACTAGAGGCAAATTTCTTTGCTTAGTGGAATATTAGCTACACAGTACATACTCCTCCTGTCAAAATATATCTATATAATTGAGCAGCAAATTCCCAATGACAAACTAAAAAATGAAGGACACTTGGGAGATGTAGTGCAGAGGGTGCCATTTTTCAGGTACAGAGGGGCTGAGAGGACTACAACTCCCAGACTCCTTCTCACTCAGTAACACTTCTTAAAGCTCTGCAGGGCTTCTTGTCTGAGCCAACTCTTGAATAAGTAAGCAGATGTAACCCTGCCCTTTATCCCCTGCCTTATGAAATATTGGGTTTTCATATTATTTCTTACACTGTGTGCTATAAAATGCCAGTTTCCATATTTGTATGGGTGGATAGCAGAGTGTCCAAGCTGAAAGCAAGCCTAAGGCAAAATAGTTTGTTTGCAAAGATTAGAGCTGTGAGTTACTCCAGTGATACAATCTGGAAGCCTCATAACAAGGACATGCATCTTGATTATCCCACCCTGCCAGAGCACTGTGTTAACATGCCATGGCTGCAGCTATGCAAATAATACAGGAACCTCCTGCCCTGAGATTGTAGTATCTCTTTGTATTTTCTCCCAAACAAAACGATCCCTTCCTGATAACAAACGCCTCAGCCAAATTTGAATACTCTGGGCAGAGACTTTAGGAAGTACCTCTGCATAAACCATTCAAGGTTTCACTGATGTACTCAAGGACCAATTGGCCCCATTGTCCTGGGAAGTAGAAACAAAAGATAGAGCTGCTAATTAGCTCAACCCAGCAAGTCCAGCAAGGAAACCCCAAGCAGTTGCAGTGAAACAAAACCTAAGTTCTAATTTCCCTCCTTACCTGCACAAGGGGGTATAAAAATACTGCACACCCGAGCTTCAGTGCTCAATACTAGCCTGAACCTCTCTTGGTCATGTTGGTTTGAGACGCGATATTGTCCTTTGCATTGGGTTTCTGTGCTGGCATAGAAATCCTTGCCTTCTTCTACATCTTCTTCAGCTGAATTTAGGGAACTTATGGTCACTGCTTCCCCTGCTATTCTATCATCCAAAACCTATATTTTTCTCCCTGTTTATATACTTAGGAACTGTTTGTATTAGCCTTAACGTCTCACTGTATGATTGCTTGCAACAAAAACTTGTATAAAAATAATTAAAACTACAATTTGGTCTCTTTGCCTTCTCTGTAGAACATTTCAAAAGCCAATTCTGTTATAGTTGTCTAAAAGATCCCACCTAGTCTGCCTCTCGCACTGCCAAGCTGAGTAATTCCCCATTGTTATTTAAAAATAAGTTCTTATACTGTTAAGCAGGCCACTCTGCTCCAGGCTGTTTGTGGGGACAGGAAAGGCTTCACTGCACCAGACCTGCAATGGCACCTGCTGATGTAGTGAGGGTGGGGTTGTGGGGAAAGAGGCGTCACCACACCCACTTAGAGCACTCCAGGCAAGCTACCAAGAATTGAGCTGGTGAGGAAGGGAGAAAGAGAAAGCTGGAGTAGGGGCAGAAAGACAATGGGTGCTGGGGAGAGGTAAAAAGAGAGAGAGAGATGGTAGGTGGCCACAAAGAGAAAACAAAAGGGGTAGGGTAGTAGAAAGACAGAGAATCAATTGCAGACAGAGAGGTCATTTCTGCACTGGAGGCAGAAGTGGCTGGCCACTGTCATAATTAATGCCGGTGGAGCTACGGGACCGTTCGCACAGGACCGTGCGGGTGGTGCCGAAGCTGCTGAGAGATTTGGTCTGTGTTCTTTCCTTTCCTTTCCTTCCCTCCAAGGCTCAGGAGGGAGGAGGGGACATGCCCCCGCTGCCCTCTGACCCCGGGGGTCAGAGGAAAGTGGGTGTGTCCCTTCTCCCTCCGGAGCCCTGGAGGGATGAAAAGGTAAGCAAACAACACAAACAGGCAGCGCCTAAAAGCGGTGCCCTCACGCCGGTGCCCTTCACACGGTGCCGGAGGGAAGATGCTGCTTTCCAAATAACTTGTCCATTGAGCGAGTTAGGAAAGGAGGGTTTTTCCGCCATGCAAAAGGCGCTCTGGGGATGGTGTTTTTACTGTCCCTAGGATGCTGTTTTTGACCCATGCAGAAATGGTCAGAAGAAAAAGAAGAGTTTGGATTTGTACCCCCCCCCCTCTTTTCTGTCATGTAAGGAGACTCAAAGTGCTTAAAAACTCCCTCTCCCCACAACAGACACCTTGGCTCATTCCACACATGCAGAATAATGCACTTTCAAACTGCTTTCAGTGCTCTTTGAAGCTGTGCGGAATAGCAAAATCCATTTGCAAATAGTTGTGAAAGTGGTTTGAAAACGCATTATTTTGGTTGTGCAGAAGGGGCCCTTGTGAGGCAAATGGGACTGAGAGAGTTCCAAAGAACTGTGACTAGCCCAAGGTCACCTGGCAGGAAAGTAGGAGTTCTGAAACAAATCTGATTCACCAGATAAGAATATGCTGTTCATGTGGAGGAGTGGGAATTCAAACCCAGTTCTCCAGGTTAGAGCTTTTAACCAGAAGAGAAAGAAAGGAGGTATTGTATTGGGCTCTGCCAACCATGGCAGACATTTTGGGAGTTGTGCTCAACACCCTTTTGTCAAAATTACAAAGGTGCCCACAGCCTCAAAATGGCTGAGGTTAGGGTTTGAAACTGTTGATGGCTAACAAGTTGGTGGTCAAGAAGGTTGAGCAAAATGCTTGCATTTTCAGCTCTACACTATGAAAATAATGAATGAAGTCACAAAAAAGTAATATTTGCAGAGCAAAGTAAAATCAATGATCAATACAAAACTGAATTAATAATGCTTAGTTGTATAATATGTTATAATCAAATGCCAGAAATTTATGTAACACCTAATTTCAATCTTGTTTTATCTCTGTAGATCTGACATTACAGAGAAAAATATTTTGGTACATTCAAGTCAATACAACTGTTGGACTCCATTAAATATAGCAGATATAAATAAGCAGCAACCTGATTGATGTGAATAATGGTGCAGCCGGAACAGTGCATTTGAGTCTCTTGATTTTTTTTTAAAAAAATAATTCAGCTGTCATTATTGTGATTTAAATGAGAAATCTAGAAAGGGGGTCCCCTTGTGCCCAATATCCTCACCACTAATCTGATTTCATTAACACAGGGGAAATCTTTTGTATAATTGTAATTAATAGGACCAAAAAACTATGAACTACAATGTGTAGCAGCAGCTTTGACATACTATAGTTACATGTCCAAACATAAGTATAAGAATAGGTGACCCACTTACTACCACTTACCATTTACAATGTTAATTTAAGAAGGATAATTATTTTAGAGAGGAAAATACACCCAATTTTGATTAAGTACATAATAAATTTGGTAATAAATGATCTTGCTGTCTGGGTTTGTGTTTGCTGACTGTTAGACTGGAGGACTTAGCCTCTCCTTCTGTTAATCTGTAGATATTGTGGGAACCCAGTCCTGCATGCTACATGAGCAATCAAAATCAGACCATAGACACCAGCACAATGGTCACCAGAGAATTTTCAAAGTTTAGGAATGGGACAAGTATGGAGTTAGAGCATAACTGGCAAAGTTCTGAATATACATCCCAATATTAGCACCATTGAAGACGAAGAGGAGTAGGAGTTTGGATTTATACCCCCCTTTCTCTGCTTTGATTATCCTTAAATAAAAATTGTTAAATTTTATTTGGTCTCCTGAGAGTTTCTTGCTAAAGCTGATTTCAATATAAATAGGCAATCAAGGTCTTGAGCTTGCACAATCTTTTGCTAAGCCTAGAGTCTGCTCATGCAAATTCCCCATTCTAAAAGGAAGAGACTCCCACCACTTCAGGTAACACCTTTATTGCTCACTTCACAGAAAAAGAGACAATTAGAGACAAGTAGATTGTTTTCCATTATGTCCAGGCTCTGGATCTGCAACTTTACCAAAGGCTTATTACTAGAAGAGTAGCAAAGGTGCCAGAGGTGAGCCTTACATTTCAGTCTTCTCCTGTGTTTCATGTTCATGATTTGTGTCATGATCCAATTATGACTGCTGCCATAAAGTAGAGAAACATTAATCAATTTTTGTTAGCAACGCATGCAGACTAAAGGACATCAGGTATTGGCAATGCCCCTGGTTAATACTTGGATGAGAGACCACCAAAAAGACTCCAGAACTGGTATGCAATGGCAAACCATCTCTGTTTGTCATTTGCTTTGAAAACTCAGGATCACCATGAATCAGCTGTTACTTTATGGCACTTTATGCAAAGTCACATGCCTGGGTGGTGCAAAATAAAGTTGACTAAAGTAGGCTGTTGGTTTATGCATCTGTCTTTCCAATTGTACTATTTATTTATTTATTTATTTATTTATTTATATTTATTCATTCATTCATTCATTCATTCATTCATTC
>NC_059425.1:118314721-118331980 GCF_021028975.2 Sphaerodactylus townsendi | reverse complement strand
GTTCAGGAACTACAATTCCCATCAGCCTCTGTCAGCATGGCCAATTGGCCATGCTGGTAGGGGCTGATGGGAATTGTAGTTCCTGAACATCTGGAGAGCCGCAGGTTCCCTACCCCTGTCTAGTGCATCTCCAGTCTACACTAGCAATGTCTCAGGAGAAGCAGATAGACTCATACAGGTAAGGATCATCGTCACACTAAATCATTCTATTGGCAATTTTATTCCATTTTCATTATGATGCGTGTTTTAAGAATATTACTCCCTCAAATAAATAACCTATGTTCTTCAGTTAAAATTTTTAACACTGCAATAAGAAAGTGACAGCTCTCATCCTCACAGTTTGGTCTTAGAAGACGACTTGAAAATAAACCAAGAGAAAGGCTATGACTCCCTTTTAAAATGATAGCAGAAAAGCTAGACAATGCTGCAGTGGCTTTGTGTCTTTGGAAATGTGTAATTAGTACAAGTTTAGTTGCCAAAAACCTACCTCTTGTCTATTCTGGTTTTAGTAACTGACATGGACCTTGGTAACAATGTTTCCTTTGCTACTGCTGATAACTCTAAAATGACATGCGCTTTCTCACCACAGTTTGTTTTAGTTGTCATTTTTTAAGCCTTTCAGCTCATTCAACCATTGGCAGCTGCCTTTTGTTCCCTGGAGGCATGTTGTAGCAACAGCTCAGTAATCCTGCCAATTTTTTCCTATTATTCTCAAAGGGAATAGGGACCAAAGCCAGCCACCAAGTATTTAATACATTTCTTCACTAATAAAAACACGAATACATGGAGGTTAGACATGGTTCAAGACAGAAATAGCTGTTGTGGGTGATTCTGATTCCTATTCAGTGTTTCTCATCAGTTAGTCACATGTGGCTTTTATTTCTGTTTCATGATGTGTAGATAAGGGTAACTGCTGGCACCTTCTCATTTTATCTTGCATGGATTTGTGTTCAGTGTAGGTGCAGTAATATGCCTGTGCAATCCTCATTACAGCTGTGGATTAAACATTATGCTAAGTTAACTACAGAGATGAGTTTCATCCAAGTCATGTAATGGCACAATAAAAGAGTAGCCTGGAGGCAAAATGGTGAGCCAAGTAGTCTGTGACTTGTTTCTTCCATGAACCCATTAGATGGTCTTTGGCAAACTATCAGCTCTCCCAACTACATTTTAGGTGGATTCCGCAAAGGCAAATGTAATGGGTATGGAGCACAATACAAATAGTTTTGGGAGGAGTACTTCACACATGTCCCATCCCCAAAACGAGTTCGCTACATTTTATTTCCCTCAACCTGGGATTTTCAAAAATTGCTAAACCAGCTATTTATTGACTTTTTGCAAAATCCTGGGTTGGAGCCACTCCCGCACAAACAGTCAGGCAGGAAATGCTTTGTTTCTGTCCCTTCCACTGTATCGTCCACAATCAGGAAGAATCTGCCACAGAAATATGTTCATTATTGCCCCGCTGTTGCAGAAATGTCCCTTTTATTTTACATGTTGTACATGCACAGCTACGCAGGTGCAGCCAATCAAACTGTGGTGGAGGTTCATTTTTGTGTGCCTGCACAGCTACATATGTGATGCAGGAAATAAAAAAAGAGAGGTGTCTCCATGTGAAGGTGCGAAAGCAACCCAGATTGTTTCCATGGGCTCCAATTGCTGCCTGCAAACAGGAAAAAGGAAAAACAGGTTATTTTATCATGGCTGCAACTCATCATGCATTCGCTGTGTGGAAGTCACCATAGATCTAATAATAGCCTTCTACCTTTCAAGTTGCTCAGACCTAGGTGCCCTATGCTTGCCAAATCTCATCACAACCTAAGCAAGGTCAGCCCTGATTAGTATGAATGAAATGAGAGACCAAGAAGTAAGTCTAGGGCTGCTTTACATAAGTATGAGGTCACCAACTCTCAGGTTACACCAACTCTCAGGTTACACAATGATTTCTGAGTGCCATAAATAAACTGAGACTGCTAGCTAGAAAGGCATTAAATAAATATATAATATATACATAATGATATATATGCTCTATATGTATGGTATATGTTGCATTTCCAACATATCTGCTAGGCACAATTGTTACTACTTCTTTTTTCTTATCTTTTGCACATTGTTGGACTGGATCCCACTCAGACTCCCCTGTTGCTTGTAACTACTTTGTAAAATAACTGCTACCATATTACATCCACTTCCCCAAGTTTTCAAGAAATTTTGGGACACTGACAATTGTTGCTTTATGATGTGGCTCATTGTAATAGCTCTTCCTTAAGAACTTTTCAAAAATCAGTGAACAGAAACTAGTGGACTACAACTTTATTAGAGTTGCCTTTGGGAGACATTTCCTCCATGACTATAACTTCTTTCACAACAGTCATCATTAACATTGAACTGTATTCAGATGTCAACAAGAGACCAGTTAATTCGTGACATGAATTAGCTTCAGATCCTCAAGCTCACACGATCATTTCTCTCCTCATATCCAGAGTTGCAATTGAAAACTTCATGGTTTTGGAGAGTCTTTGATCTAATTACTTAGAACCAATGATTTTTTTAAGGACAGTCACCATATACTAGAGAGAAATCCTAAGCACATTCTACTCAGAATCCTACTCACTGAGGTTGACTTCCAGCAAAGCATTTATGGGATTGCAGCCGTAGTAGATGTTTTAAATTGCTCGAAGTGAGTATCTAAAGATATCTGTATAGTTCACTATGAACGGCATACCAATATTTTCCAGTACCTATGAACATGACTTGGGGAGGCCATATTCCAATTCTGGTTCCAAATAGCATGCTTACAGGTAATTAAAAGTTCTACAGTAGGGTTGGTCAGGCACATAATACACCAATAGTACATGTTCCAGTCATTTCCTAGATGGGAGATCTTTTCACAACCTGAAGTGTACTACCTTGAGTTCGATGATGGAATGTAAATGTAATGAAAAAATATGTTGATACATTGTGCATAATTTATACGTTGGAAACCCTGAGGTATAATTGTGTGTGCTATGTAAAGTGTAGAAGAGCCATAAGAGTGAACACAATTTCTATTGAAACATGTTTCCCTACTGAAAAAAGACTGATATTAGCTTATTCAGTCTAAAAGGGATTATTTGAAGGGTTGATTCTAGGTCTTCTGCACTGTTTTACCTAATGTTTGTCAAATGGCAGCTGAAAATATATGCTTTGAAATGGATGGATGTCTCAGGTGACACTTTGAGCTCAATGAATATAGTATGCAACCAATTCTCTTGGAACAAAGAACTGCTATATGCATTTGATCAGGAAATATGTATGATACAGTAAACCAACCATTTCTATTTCTCTTGTCTTGGATAGAAAGGAAAGGAGGGGGAAAAATCTGACTGTACAGCAATTTACTTGCAAAACACGCAAGGCAGAGAACAAATTTGATGTTCTTTTCAATAGTTGTTCTTAGTGGTCAGAGGGCTGAAATGATAAATCATCAAGGAACAATGCTCTGCCTCTTCCATTTGTTCAGGGATTAGATGACACTCTTGTGTATATCTTTCATTTTCCTTCTGTTGTAAAGTGGGAGAGCTACTTAAATAAACCAGCAGTATGGAGCTATTTTAGACAGTCCATTAGTATGGGGATAAATAAATGAAGAATCCCAAATATCAGCACGAATATTCACAAATTCATTTTATTTTATCCACCAGCTCTGCCTCTAATGCTCTAATAAATTAAATTCTATTAGAACTGCTATTCTGTTTTCATTCCTCACAGGAGTGCCTGTAATCCAATTTGTGTGTGGTTTGTGCATTTGCATAATATTTGCACTGCAGTACATTTTTCCTTTCTTGAAAATATAAATTATATTGGTTTTAGATCAGATAGAAGATAATAGTTTTTTGTTTGCTTGCTTGCTTGCTTGCTTGTTTGCTTGTTTCATAATTTTTGCATGTAACAAAATGTACCCATTGTCATTGTTACTAACAACAGCAATAGTATAATATAATGTTTTAGGATTAAACTACAGAAAACATAATATGATGTTCTGTATTTTTTTAAAAAAAATAATTACTTTTCTACAAAAACACACACACGGTACTGTTTGTTGGCTTAGACATCACAAAAAGTTAAGACATCACAATTAGTGTGATTGTCTAAATACATGCCACTCTGCTCATAACAGTTAGACAAGATCCACCACCTTAATCCAACATAGGCTTACTGCTCACCCAGTGGCAATGGGATATCTCCTATCTTTTCTCTTAGTCTGGCATCCTTGATAATATAAAGAGTGAGAGAAAAATGTGTATCCCAATTGATGCTGTAGGTATTTCCCCAAATCTCTATGGTCTTTGGGGGGATTCCTCAGAAGGGACGTTACATTCATTCATTAACACTTCACCAGGATGTCTTGTGTTCCATTTGACATCCTTGTGTGGAAATTCCTAGGGAGTATTGGAGGATGTGACAACATCATACATGAACAGCAGTAGTTGGAACGTCATGTCTGTTGCTCTTTCAGCAAATTAGCAACTGCACCAATCAGCAGTTTAGTAGGGAAGACAGCTACAGCTGAGTTCCTTTGCCAAACAATTTATTGTCACAACTGCTAATTTGCTGGTGAGTTATTCATGTGTATCTTTAACAGCTATGAAGTACCCAGCTGGAAGGAGGCAAATGAAATATGGCAAGTAAAATATGCATGGAGCCCAAGTTTGATGAATGGGTTACTTTTAATTCATACTTTTGGGGGGCTTTTCACTGTTTTAATGCATTAATTCTGAATTCTGTTTTCTTTTACACAGCCCCTTCTTTGATGCTCATTTTCTTTGTCACTGAATGTATGCACTATGCCTGTGAAATCAGGCCAACTCTTAGGATACATGGGATAGATTTTCTAATCTGCTATATCTCTTGCAGCAGATCCCAACTCTACCATGGCCATGGAGACTATAGTGCTGAAATCTAATAAAGCTGTTTATATTCATTCACGGTGCAGATCTATAGTAGCATTTGGGTCAGAGGCATTTGAAAGTGTCCATGCACTTTAGCACCAGTTCTGCTGCTTGACTACATGGCACAATTGTGCTTTAAAAAAATAACACTTAAACTGTAATGGATTCTCACAGAAGATGCAGGGAACTGAAGGTCTGTGTATGTGTGGAGTGCTTCTTAGTTCATTTTAAAGAATTACTATTTCCAGGCTTCCCTGGAAATTGAAATCCAGTTTGAGTCCATAAGGCAGCTGTGCCCATAGAATTATATGCAATTTCTCACATTCTTTGATAACTCAGAGGTTTATGTAATTCACAAATAACCAATAGAATAAGTGGAACTGGGAAAAGAAGGTGCAACTATTGGCCAAATCTTCTTGACAGTAAGGTTTTTTTTAATGCAGTCTTAACATCAGTACAGGCAAAAACAAGGGTATAGGCTGATCAATATCCACCTGAAAACAAAGATTAGTGTCTTATTAGCCGCCTAGGCTTTTTTCAGTTGTGCTCAAAAGTTCTTTTTTTAAATAAAATAGGAGGTTGGAGACCACTAGTACATAAATAGCAATTATGGAACAATTCAATCAAGAGAACAGAAATCAGACTACGGACATGAGAGCCAAAACTAGAGGACAAATGTCTGTTACTGATCAAGGAAAACAAAGCCTGAGGCTGAAGTTTAATCAAAGCATTTTAGTGGTACAAAAGCCACTGAAAATTGCTGAAAGCTGAAACAAGTTGAAAGCAAACTCAGTTCTTTAAAACAGGGTAATCTAACCTTTGTTCTTTTCAGTATATTTAAAATCTTTGCAGAGCCAGAGGGCTGCTGTACCAAATTTGCATGTACAAAAGATATTGCAAGTGTAAACCTGATTACTTCTCCCACCCCATAAAGACTCTATTAATTTATGACCAATGCTGTGTTATATTGCAGAACAATATACAACAAAAAAGCTCTGTAAAAGAGATACAATATTTTTTTTAACCAAAGGAACATTGCCTCCAAAGAGAATAGGAGACCCGTAAGTGTTTGAAGACACACTTTTTAAAAATGATCTCCAAAAAGTCATGGAAGCAGGATCTGGAAGAAAAGAAACCATTCCAGTTGTTAAATGTTCATATACTCTCCACTGCTAGGAGTGAAAATAACTATAATTTCTAATTGGCATTGTCTCTCTCAGGGCCTTGAAACAGAAGATAAGATGTCCCACTGAGGAAAATTTGTATGGTTGTGTGGGCCATTTGATATGTTCATCAATTGTAATGACTCTTGAGTTGTTATTTGTGAGATTTATATAAAATATGTTGCATATGGTTTCTAGTTTTTAACTAGCCATTTTTATTCTGTATAATGTATATACTAATTTTAAAATTTTTTAGAATACTATATTGTTGTTAGCTTAACCCATATAGAGATATTTTTCTCCACTTTTCTTTGTAGGCATGACTGATGTGGTTAAATTGCTAAGAGAAAAAACAAATTGAAACTGTATCTTAAGATAGAAGCAATGCTCCTTATGACATCCCTCCCTCCCCTGTCAAATCCAGGATCAGGGCAGGTAACACATATAATTAAAATCCTGGGTGGCTTTTCAACCCCAAAAGTACAATTCTGGCAATATACAGTTTTCCCATTTAAAAAAAAATAAATGAGCCATTCTTTGTAGCTACACAGACACACATAAAAGAATCCTAGCCGCTTGGAAGATGGATCTTCCACCCATTTAAAAGCACTGGGTTGACCTGCCCTATGTGGACCTACTTGCTTTTTTCATACTGCATAGAATAAGTCTGCAGAGGGCATGTCAACCCAATGCTTCTCAATGGGAGGTAGATGGGTCTTCCAAGTGGCTAACATTCTTGTATTTGTCTCTATGAAGCTATAAAGATAGCTTATCGAAACAAAAAGAAAAAGAAAACTACATATTGCCAGAATTGGCAGGACCAACTGAGTACAACTATGTACTTTTTGACCTAAAAAGACATCCAGGATTAGAGCCTGCAGACCAAATGTCCTGAGGCTACCTTCAGCAAATAGCGGTAGGGAGAATGCCTTCAACTGAACACAAAATGTTGGTCACAAAGTAAGGATGTTCAAAACAGCAAGTGTGGGAAAAAAATAAGATGCTTTACTGAGCTCTTGGCAGACCAATACCACAGCCAGGCAGAAGATTTCTTGCAGGTGGCTTAGATGAAAAAAGTGTACTTTGAAGTGTTCTCCCAAAAAGATGCTTTGAGCTAAAATAAGGCTTCCTAAGGGCATCTTGTGAAGAAAGGTGTGTGGAGTGTCTTCCAACGTGCCATTTTTTAAGCATCCACAGGATGTCTAATTTAGGCTGTGCGAGACATACCATTCATGCTACTTCTCCCTCAAAATGTTTCAACCAGATGGTATAGTTCAAAATATCACAGTCTGCAGATAAATCCTGTAGAAGTAACAGAGAGACACGGCCTTTGGCTACATTTGCACAAAGATCCATCAAGTAAAGCCACCAGTGCCACCGCACTTCCATATTTCAGCCTTGAACCAGACTGAAAAGAGTCCAGAGCAGATTATTTGTCCAAAAAGACCTGGAGTTGGTTCACCATTGCTCACTCAATCACCTTTTCCAAATAATTCTTCTGCAATAATAGTTTCCTAAATGACTGCCTCTTAATGTTGCTGAGACAAGGTGCCCTGATTCAATTACTGATTTATGATTGACACCAAGGGGTCATCAATGCAGATTTTTTTTCTTGGTGATTAAAATCATGATTTGCCCGAATTCAACAGATTAGGTGTATAAACAGAATTCTATCATTCTAGCTGTTTTTAGTCTTCCTGGATGGAAGTGCCTATTTCAATGATTGCATCTTATTAGTGTCAACAGCACTAGATGTCATAGTTTGTCCCAAGTTTGTTCATGTTCTCTATCCTAGGGAATCTGACAGCTAACCAATCCACAACACAATATAATTTTCAAATATGATTTGAGTCACAGCTGTTGAAAAATATTAAGAATATCTTCTTAAATATTTATCTCGATTCAATTTGTTTTGACAGTCATTGTCGTCCAAACAATTAAACCTTCTGTCATCTTTAGGTACAGTCAGGAAACATATGAAACAATTGTATCTAATGCCAGTTGTACTGCTTCAGATTTGCAAAATCCCATGTAAGAAATGAAATAAGAAGACACCTTGAAAAGAATTAGAAAATGAGAAAACAAAATGTGAGCTAAAAAGGAAAATGATGGAAACAGAATTTCATGATCAGATGTTACCTTGTCCAATCCCTTCAAACTAAAAAAAAACTAAATAAATTAACAAGAAGATTACCCAGGCGAAAATGCATGTAGAATGTATACAGGTACACAAATCCCCACAAACAAAAAAGCATTTTAAAAAATCCATGCCATATAAGAAAGAAGTAAAAAAAAGCAGAGGATCTCATATTCATTATTTTACCTTTTTGGATTTTTCTATGCATATTGTATGTGCCATCGACATAGTAGAGATGGATGACTGCTTGGCCTGGAGCCTTTTTGTGAGATACTATGAGAAATGCTAAAATGGGAAGAATGATTTTGTCATAAGAAATTTGCACTGTTTTTGTACCACTGTACTAATAGTATACATTTGAATATATGATACACCTCCTTTCCTTATTATGAATTATTTTTTCTAATTTATATTCAAATTATAGACGAAATGAAAAATATTTGTAAAAGAAAAAAGCACGTATATTTCTTTGAACAAAAAATATATATAGGGAGGGGGAGGGTTGTTGTGTCAGAGAACACTTCAAACAAAAATTGTTCACCTGAGAGCTCTTCACACATCAGTTGCTTATGTTTTGCTTATCTTGTTTCCAGATCAGCAAATAGCTGCAATGATATATTATTTGAAAGCAAAAATCCCCAGGACATGGCCAAGCCATATGCTCTTGGAAAGTATCTTCTTAAGTGCATACAATTGCAGCTGTTCAGGAGAGAAAGTTAAGAAAAGCTATCAGTCCAAGCTCTCAGTCCAAGCTCTCAGTCCAAGCTTATAAATATAGACAGAGTGCTGCCTAAAGGGAGACACTGATCCATTCCATACAAAGGAATTAAAATGACTTGAAGATGTTTTTAAAAGAACCATTTTGGCTTTTTTTCTTCTGCACAGCATAGGAGAAATAAAGTGTTGACAGCCAAAACAGTTCTCTTTCAGCCTCCCCCCTCCCCCCCAGCTGACTGAAGCTTGTCAATTTCATTTTGTTGCACCCTCCATTTTGTGCTCCAGGGGATTCTCCATCCCTGCCTCAATTTGCTGAGAGTTTCCCATGGAGGTTTCCTCTGCTAGGAAAGGAGGTGTATCATATATTCAAATGTGTACTATTCACACAGTGGAGCACGATTTCATTGGAAAAAGTAAATGAATACAGTCTGTTTTGTCTGGTGCTCTCACACATGTGTCATGTAATTTTTTATTTTTTATTTTATTTTCAGGGAGGTCAGAAGTGTATATGTGGGAAATGACACCCAAAGCCATCCCCTTCTCCAAGCGCCCCCCCCCCCGTGCTGGGGGCATGGCTCGGGGGTGCCTAGCCCACCCATGCCAGGCTGCACGTGGTTACATGGGGGGTGCAAAATCGGTCCCCTGTAGAAAATCGGTTCCATGTATAAATTTGCTATTGCAGGGCTGAGAGAGCTACTTGTGGCTATCCCATCTCTCTGTTGATAGAATTCATTATCCCATTGGAAGTAGCTTGTAGTGAGGCAATGTTGAAACAGGGCTGTAATGTCTTTAGGGAAAATCCGGTTAATTAGTGTGATGGTGTCTGCTACGTAGCCAACCTCACCTGTAGCAGTGCGAATGGGGAGAGAATAGTCCTTCTCCTGGAATGGTGCCCTGTCAGACCTGGCAGAACAGTACCCTGAACATAGGAGTCTGTTTGGATTCAGAGACTCCACCTTGGGACTGTGTCTGAACTTGTGGGCAAGAATGCCTAAAGGACCCCCCACCTCATGCCTGGCAAATACTCAGGAACTGTTGACAGACAGACAGACAGACAGACAGACAGACAGACAGACAGACAGACAGACAGACAGACAGACAGACAGACAGACAATAGACGGTAAAATAACATAAAAAAACATTTCAGCTAGCAGATGACACAGTTAGCTTCTTTGACCTCAACAAGCTACCTGTGGACATGTTCAAAATTTGTGTGTGTATATGTGTGTGGTCAAGTCACAGCTGACATGGTGACCCTGTAGAGTTTTGGCTTACCATTGCCTGCTTCCACATTGTGACCTTAGTATTCCTTGGAGGTTGCCCATCCAAATACTAACAAAGGTTACCCTGCTTAGCTTCTGAGATCTAACAACAAGATCAGGTAGCCCTGGGGCTATCCAGGTGTGAAAAAAATGTAACGCTTTAAATAATTTTGCCTGATATCAATGTATACATGTTGACAACACTACATTCTCCACAGGGGCATAGCTGCTTAAAACAGTGCCCAGGGCTCACACTGGGTGGTGCACCCTCCTTTAACTGCACCTCCACCCCATTCAGGTGCAGATGAACACCAATGGGCAGGGCTTGCCCTGTCCCCAATTTCCATATAGAGATTAGGAGTGGGGCCAGCCAAGTTTGCCCGACCCCCAACTCCGTGTGGAGTTTGGGACACCTGATCTCCACATGGAGATCAGAGTGGCAAGGGCTTGTTTGACCCTGGTCTCAGCAAGGCTGGGATCCACCTTTAAACTGCAAGCTTCCAGTTGGAGGGTGGAGCCAACAGAATAAAGTTGGGCATGCTCTGTGCTCAGGTCACAGTTGCAAGGGCAGATGTGCTCTAAATGTGCCTCCTGGAAGTGGCACCAATGGCTCTAACCCCCCCCCCCGATCCCTAGTTACACCATTGAGTACACCTGTAGTGCTTCTGATAAATCAGTACTGTTCCCAACCTTCCAGGGAGGTACAAGGGAGATCACTTCACTCATTGTAACTGATCTCTGTAGTCTAGAGATCAGTTACTCTAAAGAAAACAGTTGCTTTGGATGGTAGACTCTATGTCATTACAACCTGCTGAGGTCCCATCCTTCAGGTATTTTTCAGTCCAGCATTACTACCAAACCTAGCCACTAGGAGTATATTATTTCAGTCTTCAAATCTACCCTGACTTCTAGTTGGTTTTTGTGCCTAATTTTACAAACAGGTTTTGAGCTTGCAATCCTTAAACAACTTGGCCCCAACTATGTTTAAGGGCCAGGTCCTCAAACATACAATGGTTTCACACTTGCTGATTAATGCACTTTCAATCCACTTTCAATGCACTTTAATGTTCACTCGCAAGTGGATTTTGGCTTTTCAAGTATTTTCAGGTATTTTCCAACCCACATTTGGCAAACATGAATTAAATCTGACCAAACTATACTGTGTATCTCCTTATATATTATTTAGTCCCAAAAAGTATACACAGATTGGGGTCCTATATGAATATCCCCCCTGCACACTTTCCTGGCTCAAAAACACTACTCTAGGCTATTTGTCATCCTGACATGGTAAAAGACAGGCACCCTATCTTTTTTTGCCCACCAAGGTTAAAGAAGTCCAAGGAGTCCATATTCAATCAAGTAAATGCAGAAAGGAAATGAGTTAAGCTGTACTTTCCCTGGCACTGAGACTCCAATATATAAATCCTCTCATACCATCTAACTGCTTTTTGTGGCTGTTTTAGGATCCAATCACAGGTCCCCAGAATCATATGTAGTTTGGTTCTAAAAAGTTTGCTTTTATCACAGAAAATATTTTTGTGAGGAATTTAGAAGTTATACCAACATTATCAACTTTCAGATGTAATGGTCGGTGGTCAACCTTTCACAGGATATGTATATCCCCCAGTAAACTTCTCAACTGCCAACCAAAGAAGACCCACCTGAAATCCTTTAAAAGACTTCCATATCGTAATAAATACACAAGACTGGTACTAAGCTTTGAGTCCCCTGACACCCCCTCCTATCTACTCAAGCACAAAACCTTTTTTGCTAATAGCTATGACATCTGGGTAAATAGGGTTTTTTAGAACACCAAAATCAACAAACTGGTGGATATTCCCAGCAACAAGGAGTTACCCAATAAAGCAATCTATCCTAAGGAACCCTCGACTTTTTCATCCTGTACTCTCCCAGAGACTCTCAACAGAAATACCGAAAGGATGAATGAGATTAACTCCATCCTGACAGAATGGAACTGTCTAAAGACTCTTATTGAGGGGATGGCGAGTCAACAACGTTCACCCAAGAACCCAGGTGAAATCCCTTCAGCTAAGCAGGTGGCGGAAACTATTAAACAACCCTAGACAGATTCAGCTTTCCACTCACAACTTCTAGATCTTCTCTCACTCCATCAACAGCTGATGCAACATCAAACCACTAACAGAGAGAATCTTAAAAGTCCGTTAAAACCATCGAATCAAGTAACTGACATTGATATTGATCTGCGTTCAGAAAGAGTACTCAATTACAGAGACTTCCTAGTAGCTCAGGAGGAAAAATCCTGGGCAGTTGAGCTGGAGGACTGGTAACTATGTTCTAACAATCCCAGCCCTGGTACCATCTTGGACACTATAACTCATAATGGAACAGATGAGACCCTATTATGTATTAGCTCTAAGGTCCCTCTAATCGAACCTGAATCCACAATCAATGAAGGAAAGAATACAGAGGGATTTTGTGATCTTTCTATTGGCCTTCAAGAAGATCTAGTTGATATCTCAGCCTCCCCAGTACCTGCACTTGGTCAAAGGAATTTCATTAAGTCAACAGCTCAAGTCCTCCTGGGTGGAGGAGGAATCACAGCCTCAGCTGCCAACTGGAGACAACAAAGAGGCAAAGTCAACTACAATCCATGAGAGGCAAGACCCCCAAAGTACAGAGGACTTTGATCTGGATCTTAGATCATCCAGACTACCCCAAACTGACCCAGGTTCAGTGACCTTTGGAAAGTCCTGGATGGAGGAACTGAGGGAACTCAATGGGAACTCAATGGGAATTCCGAATAGGGGCCCTATGAATGGCTGTATCCAGTATGACATGCCTGCCATCGAAGAAATCACTTCCCATGGACTGATCACTTGTGGGAAGGGAAGTATCTCCCTTATCTCCTGGAACATCAAAGAGGATGGAACAACCAAAGCAAGAACCGCGGATCTTTACCGCTTACTTACGCAGATGTAAGTTTATAGCTCTGCAAGAAACCTGGTCTACCACAGATTTATTCTTAAAAGGCTACCACCAATATTCCCTTCCAGCTACCAGAGTGTCCAAATTTGGCCGCTATGCGGGTGGTCTTGCACTGTTTGTTACCAACGGTATTAAATCCACTTCTCTGGGCTCCTGTCCACCTCTTGCCCATGCGGTTTTGATAGAGGGGGAAGATCTGACTATGATTATAGTAAACCTCTATATCTCTCCCGGTCTATCACGAGTCTCCTTATCCAATACTTGGAGCAGTTTATCATCATTCATTGAGAACCTGGAAAATAATCACCCGCTTACGGAGTTAATATTGACAGGAGACTTTAATGCCAGGGTTGGTGCAGAACTATCCACAACTTTGGCCCAGCTCAACCTTGTGACTCTGCATTAGCTTCTCCTATGTCCTGCCAGTTCGACTTCTAAAGATCCACTCCGCTGTGAACTCCGCTGGAATCCAGTCAATAAAATTTTGCTATAAAATTTAACAAACTATGGTTGAATGGGCTTAAACACCATAGAAACGAGATAGTTTTAATTTGCCAATCCCATGGGTTCGAGTGTAATTGATTATATTTTAATGTCACCCTATTTATATCAGTTCGTTACTTCTTTTAGTATTGGGGACCTATTACTCAGTGATCATCTACCACTAACTCTAACCTTTTCAAGTAAGGTTGGGGTTGATGAGGACCCTTCTTTGACACCCAAGCACTATAAGTTAACATGGTCACCACAGGTAGCAGCCGCCTCAGAGGCCCTGCTTGGCTCTCCTATGATAACCAAATTAAAAGAGGATATAACAAAGGCTGCTTCCCCAGAACTGGGAATAGTTCAATTTGAACAACTAATTACTGTTTTAGTGCAAAATTTACAATCAATTTCCTTGTCCAAACCCAAGGCCTCCAAACACAATACAACATGGTTTGACCATTATTGCATCGAACATAATAATATAATTCATGCACTTTATAGAAGATACCGCAGTACAGGGGATGAGGAGCTACTCAGCAACATCACTCAATTAAAAAGAAAGTTCCAACTTGTAGTTCAACTGAAACACATGAACTACATTGAATATCAATGGAATCAATTATACCAGGCCACTATAACTAATAACATCCAACAATTCTGGCAGTTAGTAAATAGAAGTACCTCAACCTATGGCACGCATGCCTCACATATCTCTCTGGCTCACTGGCACATATATTTTTCCAACCTTTTCAATGTGGGTACTACTACGAACCCTGTTCTTGCCCCAGCTTCAGCTGAGCTACCTGAATGGCTCAAGGTTAAACCTCAGGAAGTGATCGATTTAATTAATGGTTTAAAAAGAGGCAAAGCCCCTGGCCCCGACCAAATAATACCTGAAATATTCAAATCTTCTCCAGAATGGTGGGCAACGCTTTTGGCCTCACTATTCACTTATGTCAACAACACAGGCCTTATACCAAGCGAGTGGTTAACAGCTATAATTGTCCCCATATACAAAAAGGGAGACACTACTAATCCTTCAAATTACCGCCCTATCAGTTTCCTTTCAGTCACTGGCAAACTATACGCCAAATTTCTATACTTGAAACTTGAGGAGTGGATCAGACAAACAGGAGTGATTGGTCCAGAGCAAATTGGCTTCTCTAAAAATAAATCAACACTTGATCATTTATCTGTTTTATCACACCTAGCCAATAAATATACAATTCATGCCAACCATAAACTTTTTGTTGCTTTTTTAGATTTGAAAGGAGCATTTGACTCAGTTTCAAGAGAACTACTCTCTGTCCTGAACATTGACCCATTTGACTCAGTTTCAAGAGAACTACTCTCTGTCCTGAACATTGACCCTAGATTATTGTTCTTAATAAAACAATTGTACACTGGCACTAGCTGTAAAATCAGAGCTGCCCCGAATGGGCCCCTTACATCTAGCATCCCTACTACTAGGGGAGTTAAACAAGGCTGCATATTGGCCCCTATTTTGTTTAACATCTTTCTCAGCGATTTAGTGCCTATTCTTTCAAAGGTCAACGGACACGCACCGAAACTGTGCTCTAAACATGTCCCTGCCCTGCTTTATGCAGATGACACTGCTCTTCTCTCATGCACAAAGGTTGGCCTCACCCGCCTTCTGAATCGCTGTGCGGAATACTGTAAGTCAAATGAACTGGAAATCAACTATGAGAAATCCAAAATATTGGTATTCGCCAGACGATTCTCTAGACAGGTATGGACTATCAACAAGAAACCTATAGAGCAAGTCAAACAGTTTATTATTATTATTATTATTATTATTTATTAAACTTGCTATACCGCCCTATCCCCGGAGGGCTCAGGGCGGTGAACAACATAAAATCATACAAAAAACATAAAAATCTTAAAACAGGTACATTCTACAATAGGGCCCGCGAGACCCATATACCACCCTCTTCCAAAAATGAGGAGGGGTCCCAATGATGTTAGGGGACCCTACTAGCAGGGGGGGGCGGGGCATTATCGGCGGCTGGACTCTCCAAAGGCCCGGTGGAATAATTCGGTTTTACAGGCCCTGCGGAACTCTCCAAGGTCCCGCAGGGCCCGAATAGCTGGTGGTAATGTGTTCCACCAGGCCGGTGCCAGGGCTGTGAAGGCCCTGGCCCGTGTGGAGGCCAGCCGCGTCATCAAGGGGCCAGGGATCTCCAGTAGATTCGCCTCTGCTGATCGCAGAGGACGAGCCGGGACATATGGGGTAATGCAGTTTAAATATCTGGGCATTACTCTTACGAGCAATCTTAATTGGGCAGTACACAGGACACTAGCACTTGATGCAGCCAATAACAGCGCTTCAGCAATCCTGCGCTTTTTCCACAAATCGGGCCATCAATATATACCATCAGCGTTGAAAGTTTTCAATGCCAAATGTGGAACCAAGCTCCTTTATGGAGCACCTATCTGGATTGAAGCGGCGAACAAAATCTTAAATAGATCTCAATCCTGTTTTTTTTTATAAAATCATGGGACTACACAACTGTGCTCCATACGCAGCCCTATGCTTAGAACTTGGGCAAATATCCCATGTCACAATGGCTTGGCTGAGGACCATCAAATATTGGCTGCACATCCATTTTTCACAAGATCATGCTAGCTTAATCCACTCGATGCTCTCCGACTCGGTAGTTCCCAGATGGACGACGTTGGTGGAAGAAAAAATTAGCTCTATCGGCCTCCCACTAGAGTCACTTTACTCTTTCGCTCTACCAGAGGCCTATAATTGCCTGAAAATCAGGCTGCTGGAACATGAGTACTGCAACATGATAGCTGAAGCGAGGAAAACATGCTCTCCTCTAAATTTGCTTATCCCTTTTGAACAAGGACATACAGCCAACTACCTTTTCTGGCTTACCAATCCAAGGCACAGAAGAGCAATATCCTTGGCCCGTTTCAATTTAATGCCCTCTATGCTCCTTAAAGGCAGATACCAACGCATAGATAAACAAAAGAGGCTATGCCCATGCAACTCAGGCCAAGTAGAGACACTGGAGCACACTCTGTTTCATTGTGCAAGATTTGCCAAGATCAGAATGACCCAGCCCATCATTGCTTCACTTCTATACAATCATTTAACTGATGCTCTTAGGATTCCATTAATCTTAGATAATCTTGATCCTTACTTCTGCGAAAGCGTAGCAAAATATCTTTTAAAGATTATAGACGCAACGCTAGATGGACACTAAGCACTAGATTGCTATTATCATAACAACAACAATGCTGCTCACATTAACTATTTGCTATTGGCACACAGTGCCTACATCTGCCAGCAACCTTTGGGTTCACGGTCATGGTCACCCAAAGTCAAACGTGGGTGATTCATTGAGGGATGTCGTAGTTTTGTTATTGATTGCTAGATGGAGTGAGTGACAACTGAAGGCTGTGGCAACCTATGGGAGCCAAATCAATTGTTTGCCCATTTCCTCGCCCCCTATCCCTTGTTCTGTGTTAGGATTAGGTGCCACTCTAACAAACTCTGTGTTTTATAGTGGAGTGTTGACACTGTATGCTGTTGTGATGCCTGGGCTCTGTTGGTGGGTTTTTAG
>NC_059425.1:114497481-114569320 GCF_021028975.2 Sphaerodactylus townsendi | reverse complement strand
CAGTTTGTTGCAGCCTTGGTGGTTTGGGCAGAGGAATGCATCTTTAGGGGGGGGAGGCACTGGTCCTCCCCGTGGTTGAGGGCCTCCATAAGAGGCTTGGGGTGGGGCGGACTCATGGCACATGCCAGGGAGGCCTCTGCTTCTGCCTCAATAAAGGGCTGCGGCCCAATTTATTTCCAAGATATGTCCTGTGGTTATTCACCAGATGGAACCTCTGCATATCTGGGTGCAATTCTGTTTTCTTACAGTCATTATATCATTATGGCACCTTATGAACACAATTGGATTCTGTAGACAGCATAGTTTATTTTAAGGTGACTGCAATATTAAGAGTGCAATAATGTTAAATTACAGAGTGGCTTTATGTGCACCTAGCTATGGACTGTCATTCACAATAATGAGTTGCACATTACAGTGGAGAGGCAGGTATTTCCTTGCATAAAATTCAGTCCATGGACAGCACACCCAATAGAGGTCATACGCTAGACCCAGTAATCTAAGTGGACTGTCAGGAGTCCAAAATGCAAAATACCTTTCATGTTCATACTGCAAGAAGTACTGAAATAGCTCATTCATTCCCCAGAATTTGAGCTGTTCACATGGAACTTTACAATGGTCTATAATAATATAATGGCCTCTCAGTACTGCCACTAAAGAACCTTATGGTTTTCTGATCTGACAGCAGCCAGTCTAGTTGGTCTTTTTGTCAATTCTTCATTCTTCCCTTTTATTTATTTATTTCCCACCCATCATCAGACTCCCTGGGTGGGGTACAATCATAAAAGCACAATAAAAATACATTAATATAAAAAACCATCCTAAAAACTGCATTAATACACCATCTCCATCTCCCATCCCAATCCCCCCCTCCTAAAAATACATAACCACTCAGTTCACATAGAGCCCATCCCAACAAATTTGAGTTGGCTGGAGCTAAAACTAGGAGATTGCTGGTACTAGTCCCAAAAACAACAAGGGAATCAATATAAGGAGAGGAGGCAGGAAACAGAGGAGGCACCACCTAGAAGACATCAGCCATATGCCTGGGTACAGAGGATGGTCTTAGCCAGGTGCCTAAACTCTTTCAGAGTCAGTGCCTGGCAGACCTCAGCAGGAGAGTGTTCCAAATCTCCTGGGGGCACCACAGAGAAAACTCCCCAGGCCGTCCTCAACCCACCCCCCTTGGAAGGCAATGGAGTTGCCAGGAAGGTCTGTATGGGAGAAGATGTTTCTTCGGGTATGAAAGGCCCAGGCATTTTGCATTTGTACACAGTTTCTTTGTTCTTTTTCCTTTTTTCCTTCATGCATATTTTGGCTGATCAAGTATTTGTTATAGATTTAGAACTTCTAACATTGTGTAAACTGACACAATTGATGTTCTGTATAGCTTTTCATGAAATATAAAGCCAATAAATGTAAATAAATGTAAATAAAAGCTAGCATAGCATAATCGTTAGAGTGTTGTACTAGTATCTGGGATACCCAGGTTCAAATCCTCATTCTACCATGGAAGCTTGCCGGGAGTCATCTGGCCAGCCTCACATACCTCACAAGATTGTTGTGTGGATAAAAGGGTGGAGGGGAAAATGTTTTAAGTCACTTTAAGTCTCAATTGAGGAGAAAAATGGGATATGAAGTAAATAAATAAATATAATTAAATAATTTTGATCTTATTTATGAACACTGGACTCAATTCATAAACTCCATCTCACATACTGAGGTATAATCCATATGCCCTTTTCATTTTTGAAAATGCAGTTCTCCTATTTACCTTTGCAGCATTTAGTTTAGTCAGTTTATTGCAGGAAAAAAACATCACTTGCAGTGTAATCCAAAGAAGAATTTAATTCTTCAATGGACTTTGGAAGCGTGCAACTCTATAAATAGGTATGAAGATTTACTTTGAAATTTCAAATTCAAAATCAGTAGCATGAAAAAGATGAGCGTTTGTGATTGTAAGAGGTGTGTAGAACATGTTCTCCTCTTTGTAATACTTCCGCTGCTGATTTTGTTACTACCACTACTATTATATCATAGCATGAATTCAGTGTTATTCATGTGGTAGATGCTCTACAGAATCCAGAAATTAAAACATTCTCTATCCAAAAGGCTGCAGATGGCATGAGTGGCATCTGATGTTACATTTAGAAAAACCCAAGTTTATTTGCTTCATTTATATCCCCCCTTTCTCCCCAATGAGATCCCAGAGTGTCTCACGCTGTTTGCTTTCATCCATTTTATCCACACAAACTTCCTGTGAGGTAGGTTAGGCTGAAAGTTTGTGATTGGCCCAAGATTGCCCACCAACCTTCCATGACAGAAAAGAGAGTCAAATTTGGGTCTTCCAGATCTGTGCAAGGTGTCAGTCTATGATCTGCTAGTCACAGCCTTTGATGGCTGGAACCCAAGAATGAGCCCATACTGCAAGCTGACGCATGGGGAAAACACTATGCCAAACAAATGTGCAGGCTTGTGATATCTGACACCATATGGTAGTATGTGTGTGTGTATAAAACACATCTCAGAACACCACTAGTATAAGGAATCTGCTCCTCTCCTCCAAATCCCCAGTTGGGGAGAGACACAACTGGCCTGTTCTCCTAGTCCCAGTGATGAGGGGCCCAGCTTGCCCTCCTAAGCCATGTTATGCTCACTCTGTTCCTCAGTGCTCCAAACCTTTTAAAACAGAGAGGGGAAACAGGAAACTGAAGGAGAGTGCAAGGGAAGGAAGTAAGATCTGTTCTATGAACTCCTTCTGTTCATGACTTGTGGGTTCTGCTTGCTCATAGTCAAATGCCATCAATTGGTCTCTTGCACTGAGCCTATGAGTTGTACCATGTGTGAGAAAACATTGCAGGCATGTTCTACGCTCTGCAAAAACAAGTGCATATGACTTAAACTATGCGTTGAAGTTTGAGATGGCGCCCATGAGTGTGGTCTCCCATACATTAATTTTACCAAAATATGGCATCTGCACAAGAGTTTTTTAAATGAGGGGTAAAGCTCATTGCTTTGCATGATGAAAGTTCCAGATTTCATCTTCCAATTACTACAGCAGAGTTCATGTCAGTCGGAATAGACTATACAGGGTTAAATGGGCCAGTGGTTTAAGTAACACAGTACATATAGCTTCTTTAATTTATATCACTTGCAGAGGAATTTGTCTTACAATTCAAAGAGGAATTATGCAAAATAAGGTTTAACTATAGCTATAAACAAAAAAAGTACAATCTCTTTTGAGCAGTTGGATTTAATAGAAACCATGCAGAAGTATTTACAAAAAGTATCTTCTTTGCACAAAGGCCTAACAGTTGAACTTTGTGTGAGAACAATCTATGGAGAAGAAATAGCAGGAGGGAGATTTTAAGGAAACTTCACAAAACACTCTTTAAAACAGATTGTTTTTCTCTTCTTTATTTTTAAAAGGCATTTGCATGGAAACAAGATCTCCCTTTATAAAGAGTTCATCAGCTCATACTACTTACATCCACCTGGAGTCATAATCCTACCTTTGTGATATAATAATTTCCATATCAATCTATTGTGAGGATTGTGATTACTATAACTGAGAATGAAGCAGCATGAAAAGCTTTTTTTAAGTATACTATTTTAATGCAAATATATTTCACAAGAAAAATGTAAATGATGTAGATAGACTTTTTCAAAGTAGAAAGTTTTTCAAGAGCTTCATGATGTTCCCACAAGTCAAACAGCAACCATAACCAAACATCTCAAATCCAGTTTTATTTACTGGCTTTCCACTATAGCCCTGGAATGATGCCCAAAACGTCTGTGGCATAAAACTGGATCCTAGCTGTCTAACCCTCAAAGACCACACCTTTAATGTTTTCCTAAAGAAAACAAATACTGCAAACAAAATAATAATCAATCCTGAAGTCTCATTTGAAACTGTTGCTCAAGTAATTTCATGGCTCACTGAAATGATTTTTTTTTCTTAACAAAACCCCTTGGTTTAGTATGAATGCATATGAAGAAGAATATTGTTCCTGTAAGACATTTGGTCTTCTCTTTTTATGCAATTGTTTTGTTGAGGAAGTGCTTTTATGAATTTCAGCTTATTCAGGCATTACAACTAAGGAGAGGGGATTAGCATCCAAAAGTCTTCAGACGGTATTGTTGATCCTGTCAAAACATTCTTGTGCAATTGTGAGTGAATTGGTTTTTGTTTTGAGAGGAATGTCTGGGAAGCTACCATGACTCAACATGAGAATCTGAAATATGCACATATTTGTGTTGTTGTAGATTTATAGACATTCCCCTCAAACAACAATTAAAAAGGGGAAAAAAGACACGTGTGGGATCACCAGGCTCTCTCTCTCTCTCCCTCTCTCTCTCTCTCTCTCTCTCTCTCTCTCTAGATAGATAGATAGATAGATAGATAGATAGATAGATAGATAGATAGATAGATAGATAGATAGATAGATAGATAGATAGATATTCACTTTTTACAGTGAAATCACATGTAGATGAGCTGCAAGTAGAGGAAATCTCTGTGGGAAACCTTCATTAAATGGCGGAGACAGGAGAATCCCTGCAGCAGCACACAAAATGGGTAGGATACAACTATGAAACTGACAAGAGCTCCATTGGCCAGCAGTCAGAATGTTTGCCTATTTTATTTCATAAGGACCCTATGTTCTAGCTAAGCAAGGGAAAGTCTATGAGTGTGATTATTCTAGATTCAGTCCAGATTGCATAGAATTTTGGTGACAAAGATTGTACAATGGAACTTGCTTTTGAGATTTTAAAATATTCACTGTAATCTATTCCTAACGAAGTTGCAAGTGCTCTTCTGAAGTTAACTTCATATTGATATAAAACTTTCCAGATAATAACTTTGTCAAGGTGACAACATTATCAATATCTTAATCTTATTCATAATAATATTCAAAAATCTACTTATTTATTCATTTTACATCTCTGTATTTCTCAAGCTACCAGACTATGGTCATTCACCCTGTCACCTTTCTTTATTAATTTCCTTTCCTGCTATATAAATAGTGTTGCACTTTGACATTTATTAGATAAGCAATAATCATAAAATGTGTATTTGCACATTTTTTGAAATGGAGTATTTACAATAGTACTGTAACCTCTTTCAGGTTATTGTTACCCTGGAGACAACTAACATTTTCACATTCAGCTATGTATTTTCACAAAGAGCTCAAAAATAAAATTATCATGACCTGAGAAAAAAATCCAGAAAATGAGTCCACTCCAACTAAATTATTTGGGGCAATAATGAAGGACTTTCTGACACAATTTTGCTAAGTCTAGAGCTGAAAGAAGGTGGGGGTGGAAGAGATAAGGGAGAAATAGTATATGAACTCAGCATATGAATTTCATAGAATTACTCAACGGGATCCTGCATTTTATACTGAAGCAGATCTCGTTAACACTTCTTTGCAAGGTAGTTGATATAGTAAATAAAAGACTCCTAAAAGAATAACGATTATTCTATCAATAAATAAATCTGGTCTCAAATGAGAATACAGGCAAGACTACCATTGAACTAGACCATCTATATGTAACATAAGATATGGCAACCACATGGCAGGAGTGTACAGTGAGCCTTGAAGGCAAACATGATATGCTGTTGTCACTGTGCTAGGGTATCTCCCACCTCCCCTATATCCAGAGGAAGGAATGTTCCCTAATTCTTCTGATATTTGCTTCTGATCTTCTCACTGGTTAGCTTTACTATAAATAACTTGGAGGTTTATTTAGTTGTCCCACCCCATACCTCACTATAGTATACCTCACTAAAGTAAATGTATAACTGAACCAACTTAAGAAATTGAGGTGTCCCTCCACCCCTTTCTCTCTGCTGTGTTCCATCTCAGAAATTATCACACTATTTTCCTTAGGTCCATCACAGCTGTAATAGACAATCATGCCAGCTATTGCATGCATTGTCTTTCTCTTTTTCAAATGTAGCTTCAATTCACAATAATTTATAACAAGGAATATATGCAAGGAATCTTGATGCTTTCTGTGACAAATTAGCTAACTGCAAATTACAAAACAAAACTCAAATGTCCTCATCATAATGTAATTTTTTAAAATAACATTTATGATCTTCAGCCATTCAGAGCAGCTCATGGTGAATATCAGAATCTCATCATGTATTGTTTAGTTATTTCTTGATTGAATGAAACTTTGATTGGATAATTTAAGGGAAATTGTGTAATCAGCAGACCAAAAAATAATGAACAATTCATTATTTATTTGATTTGCAGATAAGAAATTCAAAGAGATTGCAAAAAAGTCTTGAAAAAGATTGTGGAACTGCATTTTAGGAGAAATGTACAAATACCAACTTGGAGGGTTTAGATCTAACTGGATACCTGTTTTGGGAAGGCTTCTAGAGAAACAGAATATAAATGCATTGAACAAATAAGTAACTGGAAGTAACTAGCGATGTACATTCAGTTTTGGAGAATAAGCATGTCAGATTGTAAATGATAGGAAAATGATATTTGTGTACCGCCATCACTGAAAATAAAAGCAGTAATAGTTTTAATCAACAGTAAGGAATAAAACGAAATAATAAGAAAAAATATCCATGTGAATGATAGGATCTATTTATGTATTTCATTTACACATCACTGTTCATCCAAGAGAGCTGCTTACTTATGCTTACAAATGGTTCCCAATTAGGGTTTAGAATGTAGGGTTAGGATTCACCCTCTTTCCCTTCCTTCACACCCTTTCTCTCTGTTATTCCATCATTTGCACATCCATTCACACATCCCCACACAGATCCATGATTGCACACAGATCCTTAAGCACCCTTGTCAGTTCTTAAGTCCTTAGGGTGTCAGGTTGGGAAGGTTAGGAGAACTTCCCCTTCCCTTCCCTTCCTTCCATTCACCTTCTCTTTCTATTTAATTCCATCATTTTGCACATCAATTTCAAAATATCACTACACAGATCCATTCTTCCCTTTTGGGCTCATTTTTTGGATTAGGAGGGTTAAGGGGCTTCTCTTCTCTTCCCGTCCTTCCTTCATCCTTTCTCTCTGCTCTTCCTGTCCTCCTCTCTGCTGTGTTGTTGTTCACAGACACATACAAGATCCCCTAGATCCATCCAGATCCTCCCTGCTTCCCTTTTAAGGTTCTGTTTTTGTGGTTGCCTTGAGGCCTCCTGCCCTCTCTTGTGGGATTTTTTTCCATCCCTGGAGAGATGGCCCGGAGGGAGGTTAGGGTTTGGGGTGCAGAGGTAGGGAGGATGAGGGTTGGTACTAGTGCTACTTACACAGCCAAGGGCTGTTTCACTGCAACAATAGAACTAATATCATGTGACTTCCAGATTGTGAACAAAATGGACTGGAGAGAATGAGAATGATTCCTCACTGAAAAAATAGATGCAGATAGAACCAGGTTTGAGAAAAGAATCGGCACCTTTTCATCCTGGTTTCATGCTCCCCACAAGCATGTGCTCTCAAAGCGATCCTGAGGCAGCAGCAACACAGGATTCCCCACTCTGAAGCCATCGAATGCACGTTCGCTGCAGGGGGCTATCCTGATTGGCTGCTGCTGTTTACTGATGATGATGGGCGGGGAATTTTTTAATTGTTTCCCTGTCAGATCCATGTCTGTCGCGAGCAGACAAAACAGTCAAGAAATGAGGAGGCAGGAAACGGCTGATCTTCTACAGCAATTAGTCCCCTTTTATATAACATTTACACTTGGCTAGATGTTATTGCCACCTATCCAGGAAGTTGTTTGAGAAACAATATTGTGTGTTAATGGCTTGATTGCTTTGGGAAAGATTTCATTTTTAAAAAAGAAATACACCCATGGTATTCAGAGATCACTGCAAGAGCTCAGCACTATGTGCATTTCCCTTCACCTCTTGCTTCTTCTTACAGATAAGTCTATTATATAGAGTCAGTCATGTAGAATAAATAGGAGGCAAAAGTAGGATTTATTTATCCAGAGCCCCATATATATACACAGGAACATCAAATTAAAACTGCAGGGAGCTTGTACATTTTTTACTCCCAAAACGCACTCCAGACTGAAATGGAGTGGCAGGAAAAGAGGTGGAGACGACCAGCAGCCCCTACAGGAACTCGTCTGGCGCAGGGCAAACGAGGACTGTTGGTGGCCCCCTCAGGGGTTTGCCAGGCACCAGAGAGCACCAATGACTCCCACAGGGACTGGATGGAAATGAGAGTGCCGAACATGGCACCGGCAGCCAACGGCCACCACAGGGGCTCACCCGGTGCACCCCGTGCCCGGATGCCTCCAGCTGGCAAAACCCCACTGCCTCCAGGGGCTTGGAGGATGGCAAGGGCTGGGAGGCCTCTACTGGTGGAACCCGCCCCCTGTTCGGGGTCGAGGCGGAGCCCACCACGCCAGACACATCAGAGGAGTGCGTGAAATTTTTTTTAAAGGGCTGTGTGTGCACAGCCCGCCCACTCAATCCTGATTGGGTGGAAGGCTCCACGTCACTTGCAAGGGCTGGAGATTGAAACACCCGATACTCCCCACTGCTCCCGTCTGATCCGGAGTCAACACATTATTTCCCCAAAGGTCTACTTTCTTCCAGGTTCTGAAATAACATGTGCTGAGGGGGGGGGGGCGCCAGAACCTGGATGAAAGCGTCTTCAGCAATCAGGCAGTGGGGAGTTCTGCCTGAAACCGTGTTGTTTGTTGTGAGTAGCACGTGTTTAATTTTCAGTGGGGAATCGACCTGAGCATCTTGGGAGGAATCAGGGAAGATGTGCAATGGGAGTCCACTTTCCTTGTTCTCTTTTCCCTTTCCCCCTTTATGTAACTTTGCTGATATTTAGTTGTGTGATTCTGTTCTATCATTCAAAAATATTAAAACACAACTGAGAAGACAAAAACACAAAATACTATTGCACCACTTTGGGTTTATAATGTCCAATGTGCAGTTCTTTAGCACATCGCACAATATGTATTTGTTTGCACAAACTGACAAACAGAAATATAGCAAATAGAATTTGATGAAGAACATTTTCTTGATCACTTTTAATGAATGGAAACACCTGAACACATTGCTGCCTTGAATAATTATAGGGAAAGTTATCTTAAATAAATGTATGCTTATATATAATTTGTTAAAACCTTGGAAATCAAATTTCATATATTTATGTGTATATTTTCACTCAAGAAAGTTTTCAACATCAAATGAATGTTAGTTGATAAAAATTGTTGTCTCACTGTCAAAGCCTGTTGGATGGGTTTTTAAGTTAAATCATTTTTCCACTGCTTTTTATGATAAACAGGGAACAATCAGCATTAGCAGTGTGTCTTAGACAGTATGTCAGTGCTGCAGAAAAAATAGGTTGCAATCGTTGGACTGGAGATCAAAAACTGTTAGACATACAAAAAATTATAAATATATGAATGGAGTTTCCTGCAATCATCTAGGTTTTTTACATAAATAAAATAATTTATCTTACAATTATTCCCTCTCCTACCCCTCCCCATACTAGGCAACTGCTGAGGTAGGTGGGGCTGAGAGTGGTTTGAGGTAACCATGACTACCGCAAGATCACTCAGCAGGTTTTATGTGGAGAGTGGGGAAACAAATCCAGTTCACCAGATAAGGGAAATCAAACCCAGTTCTCCAGATTAGAGTCTACTGCTCTGAACACTGTGAGAGACAGGCTCCTTCTGCACAGCACGGGGGAGTGGGTTGCAGGTGGGATAAAGTAACCCACTCTCCTGTTTTCCCATGCTTCCATGCAAGCAGCGACCAGAACCCATGACTGGAGCCTGCAGAAAATGCGGTTTGCTGTTGTGCCTTCACATGCAGGTGCCTTTTTTTGTTCTTTACCTCCCACGCTGGATAGCTCCCACTCTCACTCCATGCTGCTGCAGCCCTGTGTGGCTATGTAGCTGCAAGGCGGAGACCTTTAAAAAACAGGAAGCTCGGCAGAGTAAAGCACTTCCCGGGACAGCCATTTGTTTGCGAGCGGTTGCAACCCGCATTACAACCAAAGAACTGCAGATAGTGTGATTCTCAAATAACCTGTGATTCTCAAATAACCTGCTCAGTTTAGGAGCACGAGCCATGTGAAGTTCACCCCAGGAACAGGTTTTTTCCTGTCCCCAGCCTGGGTTTATTGGCCCGTGTGGAAGGGGCCACAGACAGACAGGCTCTCAATATAATCATCATTACGATAGAAGGTAGTGATGAAGGAGGACAGTCTCTTCTCTTTTTCATTGGAGAGAATGAAAGAGTTGCCCATTTTGAGTCACAGAATAACTATTTTTTTCCTTTGCCACATTCACTCAATGCCTGTCAGCTACAATTAGCATTTTAATTGTACTGCACAGTGCTGACAACACAGTTAGCAGCTGCTGGTCTTTCTATGCATTTGTGACCTCATTGCTGTTTTGCCTACCCTCATGGGCTTCTCAGGCCCATCTTAATTAGAAACAAATCAACAAAAATCTGAATAGTTCAATTAAAATAGATTACAATTATACTGTAAAACAGAATTTCTAAGATTTTAGTGGATCCAGTTCAAGGAAGGTTTATTTAAAAATTCATTATTTCTGTTCATTTATTTCCTATTACTAATACTCAAAAAAACTAGGAATTTACAACTGAGTGGCTACTTTACTTACTATGAAAAAAAATTAGCCCCCCCGCCCAAGCCACCCCCACCTCCCTGTAGTTATCCCCTGCCCTCTCCAGGCACTGGGGAAGGAAGAAGCCGGCCTGCAGGGAGGTGGGGGAGCAGGGTGCTGTGGTGGGCAGCTCAGGAGCCAGCCTGCCATCATGGTGCCCGTTTGAGATACCCCCACCCCTGAGCCCCACCCCTAAGGACCTGAAGAGGAAAGGAGGTGGCTCGGATGGGCACTACAGCAGCAGGCCTGCTCCTGGCAGCAGGTTGAGTATGTCTTTAGGTGCCTCCCTTGTGCCCACCCAGCTCTTCTGAGCTGGGTGGGCGCAGGGGAGGAGGGGTGTGGGGTGTGATTTTGTGCCCCCAAAATTGTGTCCAGGATCATTTGACACACACCCCCATCCCTGTACCCATGGGCAGTATGCCCCTGGCTGCCAGCCCTTGAGCTGGCCCTGTGCTCCTGTGCTGGCTGCTGTCTTAATTCCTCCCACCTCCCAGGGCATTGGGCCACTCCATTGCAGCCATGTTTCAGGCTCCTGCAACACTCCTTGCTGTAGCCATGGGCATAATAATGCCTCCCTGCTGATTTCAAATATCATTATTAACACTAATTTTTCATAGTTGAGGGATTATTTTTTGAACATCATTTATTTATCAGATGTGAGGTAAAGAATGTCCAGGTAAGTCCACTGTTTGTGGCAGTCTACAGACCATGGCCATTTATCCACTTGTGATTTTCTTTGCATTGTGCTTAAGTTCCCTTTGAGTCTGATTATTGGTTATGCACACATTTTCCTCTTCAGAACTCACTGTACTCTCAGATCAGAAAATCTCCACGGTTTCCAAAACCTGTTAAAGAGCAACCTTTTCTCTTGGCAGGGAAAGAGAAGATCATTGCGCATTAAGCTTTCGGGGGGGGGGGGTTCTTCTTCATTTCTGCCTTTTCCCACCTACACAACAGCAGTTTTTCCCACTCTTTGGGCCACCATTTCAAAATGACCAGAAGGGTTTTTTAATGCTGAAAGCCTATCCCTAGTGCTGTAGACCCTTGAAATTGATATGAAATGTACATAATTTAGCAAAGTAATGCAAAGTTGGCATTAAATGTGGGTGGTGGTGGTGGGGGGGGGGGGTTAAGGCATCAGGCAACCTTCCCAAATGGAGGTTGCAGAGACAAGACAAGGAAATAGCAAGTGGGCAAAATGGCAAATCAACTCAGCTAGGGACACTTCACAGGGGAGAATCCCTGTGTAAACAAAAAACCTTAGGAAAAACCCACTGCAAAGCAAATAGCCATGGGGTAAGTAATGCATGCATAAATGGCCAATATCACTTAAAAGCTTTCCTGGATCATTTTTCCTTTACAGATACTAGTGGAACAGATTTACCCTAATACATTACATTGGCTAAGGCAGGTTGTGTAACATCCCAAGTAGTTTTCTGTTTAAAGACAAAAAGCTATAAAGTGGTATGTATGGACATAGTTTACTATTGTAACGGTTACATTGTCTTTAGTAGGGCATCAATTTTATAACTCCTCAATGACTGTTCACTAGTTTACAAGTATTAGACAACAGGTTAAAAATTATTTACTCAGTATTCCGGTTGGTTTGGATGGGGTTTTTTTCCTCCTTCCCTTTCCAAACATTCCTTTCACAGTTTTAACAGTCAGATTTGTTGCTGTGATTGATGAATGTTATTCTTTGTTTTATTGCTAAAGGAAGCTGAGGGGCTATTTTGGTGCTAATTTATTTTACATAATAATAGGTTTCGAATGCTTTATTCTTAAGAAGCACTTGGTTGCAGTATGAGTTTCTTACATAAATATCCTAGGCTGATTTTGCATGGGCCAAAAACAGCAGTGTGGAAATGGTGTGGAAATGGTGTGAAAGGGTTTAAAACGGTGTAAAAGGGTTTATACTGTTTTCACACCATTTTCACACCGCTGTTTTTGGCCCATGCGGAATCAGCCCTACATTGAGAAATCAAATCTATTTAGCTTTCCCAGGATACGGCTCAAGAGGACTGTTGATTGCTTTTGGTATGTATCTTGGTGGAGATGAAGGACAGAACTGCAGAAGATTAGTGCATATTACTAGCAGGAAATGCAATGAAATGGCATAACAAGTCCACGAAGGTAAATTCTTATATGTTGTAGGAAGTCATTAATTCAACATTAATTCAACATTGTAGGAAGTCATTAATTCAAAATTATTTACTCAGTATTCCGGTTGGTTTGGATGGGGTTTTTTTTCCTCCTTCCCTTTCCATTGTACATCAATAACAAATTATGAATTTGATCCTGAATTTGAAAAGATAACTATTCTTGGTTTTATGAAGGAGGTCAGACTAGCCCAATGTGTCCATCTTAAAATTCTAAAAAGAATGAAGGGGGATAGCAGAATATTTCACTCATCTATAAATATAAAAAGCTAACAGTGACTTTGTTAGTCACGCCCTAACGCCGAAACAGCTGGACGGATTGCCCCCAAATTTTCACATGACGTTCCTCCCTGTTCTGGGCAGGTACTCGGACCTTCAAATCACTGAAATTCCATACCTGAGCCAGGTAAAACCTCTTTTTCCTGGCGTACCAGGCCATGAAGCTGTTTGTGTTTAACTGTCCCCCTTAGAATGTTCGTGCAGCATGTCTGTGGCCTGAGGTTTTGGTATGAGGGCTTAGAATGTTTGTGCAGATGGGCAGAGATGAGCAGTGAAAACAGTAAATAGGTAATACTGTTAGGTAATATGAGTGGAAGTGAAACACATACACACTTTGCCGTGTGAGACGTCAGGTGGGGTTCCCCCCCTCACACGCAGGTAACTTTCATTCTCTGTGCCTCACCCACTGCTACCACACAATACACATCCAGCTCATCCTCACACATCTCACTCTGCCCTCCCTCACATCCAAGCACCACTTACCCACTTCCTCACCCATATTCACCACAGCTCTTTTACTAGGGTTGGAGATTCGGACAGTCTAAATCCGAATTTTTACCGAATCTGCACTGATTCGGACGGATTCGGACGAGCAGGAACCGAATCTGAGCTGTCCGAATCCTAACAGATCCGAATCCATGGGATTCGGATCACCAGCCGAATTGCATTTTTATTTTTTTGGGTTTTTTTCACGTTTCGGCCTGCAGGGGGCGCATTTTTAAACATATCAGCACCAAAATTTCAGGGTATCATCAGGAGACTGTCCTGATGATACCCTCCAAGTTTGGTGCAGTTTGGTTTAGGGGGTCCAAAGTTATGGATCCCCAAAAGGGGTGTCCCTATCTCCCATTCTTTCCAATGGGAACTAAGGAGATGAGGGCTACCCTTTTGAGGGTCCATAACTTTGGCCCCCCTGAACCAAACTGCACCAAACTTGGAGGGTATCATCAGGACAGTCTCCTGATGATACACTGAAATATTGGTACCGATACATCTACAAATGCACCCCCTGCAGGCACCCCCAGAAATTTGCACAAGATTCTTTGTTCTGCAGTGACTTAGCTGCATTGCTGTCAATAGGAAATTTCTGATAGAGGGCTGTGGAGTGCACATTTTTCATGGTAAACCCACAAAACATTCAGGGTATCTTCAGGAGAGTCTCTGGATGACACCATCCAGGTTTGGGGAACTTTACTTCAGGGGGCAGTGGGAGATGGACCCTACCCTTTTTGGGTCCCATAGAATTAAACCCCCTGAAGCAAAATTCCCCAAACCTGGATGGTGTCATCTAGAGACTCTCCTGAAGATACCCTGAAAGTTTTGTGACCATACCTTCAGAAATGTGCACCTCACAGCCCTCTACCAGAAATTCCCCATTGACAGCAATACAGCTAAGTCACTGCAGAACAAAGAATCTTGGGCAAATTTCTGGGGGTGCCTGCAGGGGATGCATTTTGAGATGTATCGGCACCAAATTATCAGGGTATCATCAGGTGACTGTCCCGATGTTGCCCACCAAGTTTGGTGCAGTTTGGTTCAGGTATGGACCCTCAAAAGGGGTGCAACTATCCCCCATTGTTTCCAGTGGTAGCTGATAGGGGCTACACCTTTGAGAGTCCATAACTTTGGCTCCCCTGAACCAAACTGCACCAAACTTTGGGGGTATCATCAGGACAGTCTCCTGATGATACCCTGAAAGTCTGGTGTCACTAGCTTTAAAAATGCTGGTTTGCGTGTTTCACCACTCACTCACTCCAGCAGGCTTCATGTGCAGGAGCAGTGAAACATGAAAACCGGAATTTTTAAAGCTAGTGGCACCAAATTTCAGGGTATCACCAGGAGACTGTCCTGATGACACCCCCCAAGTTTGGTGAGGTTTGGTTCAGGGGAGGCAAAGTTATGGACCCTCAAAGGGGGGCCTCTATCCCCCATTGTTTCCAATGAGAGCTAAGGAGATGGTGGCTACCATTTTGAGGGTCCATAACTTTGGCCCCCCTAAACCAAACTGCACCAAGCTTGGGGGTGTCATCAGGACAGTCTCCTGATGATACCCTGATATTTTGGTGCTGATATGTCTAAAAATGCGCCCCTGCAGGCACCCCCAAAAATTTGCCCAAGATTCTTTTTTCTGCAGTGACTTCTGCATTGCTGTCAATGGGGAATTTCTGGTGGAGGGCTGTGGGGTGCACATTTATCAAGGTACAGTCACAAAATGTTCAGGGTATCTTCAGGAGAGTCTTTGGATGACACCATCCAGGTTTGAGGAACTTTGCTCATGGGGGCAGTGGGAGATGGACCCTACCCATAACATTGAACCCCTTGAAGCAACGGTCACCAAACCTGGGTGGTGTCATGAAGAGACTCTCCTGAAGACACCCTGAAAGTTTTGTGGGTTTACCATGAGAAATGTGCACTCCACAGCCCTCCCACAGAAATTTCCCATTGGCTGCAATGGAGCCAGCCAGCCACTACAGAGCACAGAATCTGGGGAAATTTTTTGGGTGACTATGAGGGGTGCAGTTTTAGAGCTACTGTCACCAGAATTTCAGGGTATCATACAAGTACTGTCCCTATGATACTCCCCAGGTTTGGTGAAGTTTGGTTCAGGGGGTCCAAAGTTATGGACCTTCAAAAGTGTAGCCCCCATTTCCTGTTAGCTTCCATTGGAAACAATGGGGGATGGGGCACCCCTTTTGAGGGTCAATAACTTTGCCCCCCCTGAACCAAACTGCACCAAACTTGGGGAGAATCATCAGGACAGTCTCCAGATGATATCCTGAAAGTTTAGTGCTGCTAGCTATAAAAGTGCACCCCCTGCAGGCCAAAACGTGTAAAAACACCAAAAATTCAAAAAAATAATAAAACGGACCCGAATTTTTCGGATTTACCCGAATTTTCGGGCATATCCGAATCGGCTATGATTTGGATTCGGGCATACAAATCATTTTATGCCCCAAAATACCCAAATCCGAATTTTACCGAATTTTTTTAGTATTGACCAACCCTAAAAGCGAGCTGGAGTTTGCCTGTTTCTTCTAAGAAAATCCACCGGGTGGAGGTGAACCAACACTACTGGCTCTGCTTCTTTTGCACATAGCCCTTTAAGAACCCAGAGAGTTGGCCTCGATCTGAGCGCCTCACCACCCTGCCTCTGCTGCCTGACTGGGATAGCCTCCTTGCCCCAGTTCTGCCTTACCCAAGCCAGGACTGTGCGTGTCAACCAGCCTTGTGGACAGCGGGATTCGCACTCAGGACAGTTCCATTGTGGAATGGAAAGGGTTACCTTATACTAAAAAAAAGACACCACCATATAACAATGTGAATTGAAAAGGGAAAGAGGGATTCCATTTGACCACCCCAAAAGGCTATGCTGCGGATCGTTGGACCTGCATGGGCATCTGTGTGGGCTGCGGACTGTGATGAGAAGGACAATTGCCACAGCAATGCGTGGCCGGGCCCTGCTAGTTTATATATATATAATCCTGTTTCTTGCTGGGGGCATTTTTTTCCTGCTAAAATGTACAACAATATTCAATGAAATTTGTAAGAAATTTGATAACGTATATACTTGTGTATAAGTAGACCTGCATATAAGTCGAGACACCTAATTTTACCACAGAAAACTGGGAAAACTTATTGACTCGCGTGTAAGTCGAGGGTGGGAAATGCAGCAGCTACTGGTAAATTTCAAAAATAAAAATAGATACCAATAAAATTACATTAATTGGGGCATCAGTAGGTTAAATGTTTTTGAATATTTATTTCAAAGAAAAACAGTAAACTAGCTATGTAAGTGGAAAAGAGGGTCAACAAAAACAATATGGTCTCAACAATAACTTTAAAAGTACAAAAACCTTAGCTCAACCAGCAACCAAGCTAAAACACAAGAGTTAAAATCTTTCAAAACTGGATTTTTGGTCAGGGGAAGAATGTTTTTGTTAGCAGCACCAACATTTCAGAATATCTTTAGGAGACCCTCCTGATGATACCACCCAGGTTTGGTAAAGTTTGGTTCAGGGGGTCCAAAGTTATGGACCCCAAAACTGTAGCCCCATCTACTATTAGCTCCCATTGGAAACAATGGGGGATGGGGCACCCCCTTTGGGGGTCCATAACTTTGGACCCCATAACCAAACTTTACCAAACTTGGATGGTATCATCAGGGGAGTCTCTTGAAAAATCCCTGAAATTTTGGTGCCACTAGCCTAAAATCTGTGCCCTCTGGCAGCCAACAAAGTAAAAATCCTAAAATATTTTTAAAAATACACCTCACTCACATATAAATTGAGGCGGGCTTTTTCAGCACAAAAATGTGCTGAAAAATTTGACATATGCGAGTATATATGGTACTTCCCTTGAGTTAGTGAAAGTTAGTTATCTGTGTTCTGCTTCATACTCAACAGCCTATGGTTTATTTGGATCTTTACACTTAGTACTTATGTTTTGTATTTAATGCTTATGTTTTGAGGTTGCAACATTTACTCTAATATGGGAGGATCACACATCTTGAAAAATTCTGAGGAAACAGAAAAGAATTTTTGATAAGATAACTGGTGGGGGTTAGTTGCTTGTTATTTTGCCTAAGGTCCTATCAGTTTCACCTGAAGTAAAAATTCTAATCCAGCATCATTGCTGCAGAAGGGCATCTGGAGATTTGGAGTGAAGTATCAACAGTCGGCTAATGACATTCTTCCCATCCTTCCCTAGGTGGGGTACTGAATGTTTGCAACAGGTGCTTGGACAGTAATGGACTGGGTGTGAGTTGCAATAGCTGGAACTCAAGTCAGACAAGACTGGAGTGTTGTTGGCAGTGATGCAGTTGACTATGCTGACTATGTTCTAGCTGAGGTTGCATTCACAGAGCTAGGGAGTACTGTTCAGCCTAGTTGAAGTGCTATCCCTTGCTTATACTGCTTTTCGTTAACTTCCACTGGTACCGTAAAGTGCATTGCTTTTCTCATCAAGAAAAAGTTATGTTGCCACAGTTATCTGGCTTTTGAAATAACTAGTGGACTTTTGATGATACAATGTGTTATACATGAGTTTTTCTGTAAGCAGCATATGGAAACCTAAATTGATACAGAGTATGATGACTTGACTATTAACTAGAGAAAAACCCATCTAATGTGATTAAAGACTTTCTAGGTAGGAAAGGCCTTTAAGCATTATTGATATATGTTTATTCTAGTTAATAACCTTGTATCCAGGCATAATTCAAAATGTTAATTGAATGACTGGTTACCAGGGCCAAGGCCTGTTCTGTGGTGTTGTCTCAACTCTGAAGGGCCAGTACTATTACTTGGGGGAGTGCCAGATGAATCAGAAAAAGTCTTCACCTGATAGAGGGAGACAATCTCCTTGAGGAGGGAATTCCAAAGTTTTGGTGACATGGCAAAGAAGTCCTTTCTTGGGGTTGCAACCCATCTAGCTTCAGATGGCTGGGGCAACCAAAGCAGGGCCTTCAAAGAGGACTGCAGTGTATGATTATGTTCATATAGGAGAATATGGTCCTTGAGGTATTTTTGTAAAGGGCTTCGAAGGTCAATATCAGCACCTTAAATTGTGCCCAAAAATGAATTGGTAGCCAATGTAGACAGCACAATAATGGAGCGTCATTGTCCTCATCACCCACTCCAGTCAACACTGGCCACAGCAATCTGCATCAACTATAGTTTCTGAACAGTCTTCAAAGGGCAGCCACAGAGATGTCACATTACAGTAATCTAATCTCAATGATACCAGGGCATACACTACTGTGGCAAGATCTTTCCCACCTGGGAAGATCAGCAGCTAGTTCACCAACCAACCCTTTGGGGGAGAGCGGTATACAAATTGAATAATACAATACAATACACTGCTGCCACCTGTTTATCCAACAGGAGCCCCAAGTCTAGGACCACTCCCAAGCCATGAGCCTGTTCATTTTGGAGGAGTGCAACCCCATCCAAAACTGTAAAATTTTATAATTTAATCTGCTGTTTTATTGGGTTATTCCTGGTTCAGTGCTGGCATATTACTTATTCATTGCATCACTAACTGAAGTTTCACTTTATACATATGATGAAGTGAGCACCAGTTCACAGTTACACTTCATGAAGCCTCAAGATACTTTAAAGATTGTTGCTGTGTTTGTTCAGAAACAGACCAATGGAAGGAGGGGGTGTAATTATTAGAATTGACAAAATTATATATAAGTGGATTAAATGACTGAATTTCACTAAACTCAGCTACCATATGTTTTAATTGTTGGCATAAAGTTTCGAATACTCATTTCCCCCTATACTCAGTTCCCCAGACTCAATCTGAATTCAAGTTACTATTTAAAGTAGCTGCAACCTAATTCAATCTATGTGGAAAGCAGTCCCAGAGAATGCATTAGTCTGCAATAATAAAATCAGGGGCTGACTTACACTCAAAATTGGCTTCTTTGGGATGAATGCTTTAAATTAGAAGGCTGATCCACTAACACTAAAATCCTAAGCACAGTCATAGCTTTCTCACTCCATTGACTTCAACGGACTAGGAAAGGTGCCCACCCCCCACCCCACAGTTTAGGACTGCACTGTCAAGAATTCCTGCACTACTAAATTTCAAAGTAATTACCAAGATTCGAACAGTTTATCAATTCAGATACTTTGAGCTGCTCAAATAAGTAACCTTGAAAAAAGCCGTATGCATGTTACTTTCATTCTGAACTTTTAAATTTAATTAAAAATTCCCTCAAGTAGCAAAAAAAAAAAAAGCTTCTGAGGTGCTGTGTGGTTCCCGGGCTGTACGGTCGTGTTCTAGCAGCATTCCCTCCTGACGTTTCGCCTGCATCTGTGGCTGGCATCAGATCCTCTGAAGATGCCAGCCACAGTTGCAGGCAAAACGTCAGGAGGGAATGCTGCTAAAACACGGCCATACAGCCCGGAAACCACACAGCACCCCAGCAATTCCGGCCGTGAAAGCCTTCGACAATACAAAAAAGCTTCTGTTTCCATGTGTTCTATTATCTGAATCTGATAATGTCACGGAATTTCTTGTTGGTATTAGGTAAATAATCCCACCATTTAACCCAATATTTTGAATTGCTTCTTTTCCTCCATGTCATTTGGATCAATGAGGAACATTGTGTTGCACCTGCTGTCCCATCCCCCAGTGTTTGCCTATTCAAACAAACATGCACAAACTTAACATACTATTTTATGCTATGTGAAAAAAATGAAGATATCACACAGCAAATCAATCCATCAAGCACATTGATCTCTTCTGACAGGCAGTACACTTCACGGTCTAGGCACAGAAAGTTCTTTGCCAACACTTATTACCTGAGATCATTTAACTGGAGTCTATGGAGACTGGACCCAGCATGCAAAGTATGCCCCCTATCAAGGACCTATGCCCCAGTATAGTACTGATAGTAAATGATGCAGGGCTCTTTAATTCTGCAGTCTTTACAAAGCAAGAGATTTGGTCTCTTATAATTCTTAAAGCAAATCCTCTTATGTGAGGCATATTCTTGCATTCATATTTAATTAATAACTGCAGTGACTTGGAGCACAGTCGCTTGGTTTGGTGAATAAAAAGTGAAAAGAATATTATCTGAGTCTTTTCTTTATATGAATAAAAAGGACAGTAATAAGCTTGGGGAAGAAAAATGGAATAACCCACAATGGAAAAGTCTGGTGTGACATTTCATTGTCCAATTTTAAAGTTGGCTTTTAAAAACCTACCTGTTTCCCTTTCTCACTGTACTGGATAAAATGTTATTTGTACACATTCATGATCAGGATATATTAAAAATATTCATGAGGTATTCTTATTTTTAGAATAACTATTTACTGGTGTACAGGATGAAATCTCATTCTTTGCAGACCTTGGTTATGCAAAACTCTCCTGGACTCCAAAAGTATATTAATTGCTTAAGCCTTTTAGGATCGTGTAATCATGTCAAACACTGGATTTATTTCAAAACATTATTTGGTGTGGGACACAGTACATAATTTTTAAGCTTGAGCTGAGCAAGCAGTTAGTGTCCTGCATCTGTGGATCCCTGGGGAGCATCAGAACTTTGACATTCTGACTGGAATTTATATAATGAGGAAAAATATCTGTGGACTTCTATTAGCTTTCACTAATACTTCAGTGTTAAAAGATTATTTCCAACCTGATCCACTAATTAAAGGTTTGGTCTTAGAGTCAAGAGACCTCCAGTAAAGCCCCACTTGTGGAATAAACGTGCAGCCTGAGAAAGCCACTACCTCCTACAGCGTAATTTCTTAACAGAATTACACCCTTCTGTCCAGTGGTGGGATTCAGCAGGTTTGCACCACTTGGGCAGAACCGGTTGTTAAAATGGTGCTTATAAACAACCAGTTGTTAAAAATTTTGAATCCCACCACTGCTTCTGTCTCTTGGCGGCAATGAGCTTACAAGGCCTAGCTCTGTCAACGACAACTTTGTCAGCCTCAGTAATGGAAGTAACAGTACCTTATACGTTACAAGACCACATGCAATAAATACTGCTGAAAGCCCTAGATGTGATGCTGATCATAAGATCACCATGGAAAACAGCACCCAGATATCCAGTTCCCCCTGCTCTTCCCTTAAAAGGAAAGTAGATGACATCATTAAATCCTCCAATACCCTACACTGATCTATTGTCAAACAAGAAACCCAAACCTGAAATAAATTTACTAAACAACTGGAAAACCAACACAATCTGAGCTTTCAAACATTCTTCACTAAGGCAAAGAATGAGTTCAGAAACAACACAATAGGCTATTGGAAAACATGAACATTTGGCTCCTGCGAAAATCATTTTGTACACAAACCCTAAACTTCATAACAACATGAACATTTACATCTTAACACCAGTGGTTTTGAGACAGATATATATGATTTCACCAAACTCTTATCCTATAGCCTCTTCCTCTAAGCAAGCGTCACTAAGGTTATGTGACACAGGCTATTTTTAGAGGTGTAGGATGATTGAGCCTCACTAACAAGTATGAATTCCAGCTGCTGTGTAGAAGCAGCTTCTGCCTTGAAACCAGCCCTGCAGGAAAACTACTATTCCCTAAAAGCTTACAGATCACACTTGTAGTCTAAATCAGGTATAAGATATAGATTTTACAGTACCTTCTGCAGTAATCTCAGTCATAATGGCGACAATAGGAAACACTCTGGTAAAAAGGTCAAGTTCTATTGACAGCTGTGAGGAGATATCAGGCTCGGCGTTGACTCTGGCTGGAGATGCCAAATTAAAAGGTGGGAAGTCTTTTGCTGTTCTTACTTTCTTGGGGGGGTCTTTTTCTCCTTCTTTTCTGTGTCTTTTGAGCTATCTTGTCTTTAAAGCCCAGCCCTCCCCAACTCCCAAGAAACTAACCCTTCTCTCAAGGCAATGCTCTCAGCTCAGGCTGAAGTATCAGCTTCTAACAAAAATAGCCAGGGCTCTCAACAAATCTCTAGCAGGGATTTTTTGGCATCCTAGGAACCACATGTGGGGAATCAAAAAAAATAAAAAAGTAAAAGGTCCAGGGTTCTTAAGTAAGAGGCACCAAAGCAGGTAAGGGAAGCAACAGCAGAAAGGACCTGGAAAGAACAATTAAAGCTCCTCCATCTTTTAAAAATATAATTACAAAGTCTAATTAGGAAAATATGAAATAGGACTTGATGGTAATTTTATCAACCACAGCTCAAATGTATTCTTAACACATTTAATGCTTAACACATTCTTTCCAGGCCTTATTTGGGCTGGGAAGGGTGCTGTGGAAGTCAGCCAGAATGACTTTCAAAGAGGAGCGAACTTAACTTAGGTGAATTCACCCCCGTTCATTTTCCACCGACTGTGAAAGTATATCATCTTTTTTCATCATTTTTCCCTTAGGTACTCGAAGACCACTGGAGTCCACATCTGTTCTAGCATCCTGTTCTTAAATCTGTGAATGTAAAATGCTAGCATATTGGTTAGAAAAAAACATGGATATTTTCATGTATTTTAATGATGTAATTATGCTAACACAGTCCAGAAAAAAATGTTACATTCACTTTGAATCTCCAATACATTGATAGGATTTTATACTTGCAGAACTGGTAGATGCTTCTCATAGATAGTATATAATGGCTGCATAGTTCATTAAAATGCTAATGGAGATTAATTTTGGTGTGTTGGTCAAATCTAAAGGACAGAGATGTATGGTTACCATCTAAAGTCCCTGAAAAAAATGACACCTTGTGGCAGAGAGTATCTGTGCCAGATTCTTCACAATATCAGCCAATTTTCACCTTTAGAGATACTTTATCAATATTATGCGTTCCCCACCTCCCTCCTACAATTCATATTGGGGAGGCATGGAGGCATACAATGTGATGGAGCAATGGCAGAAAGGAAAAAAGTTCTTGTAGTCAGAATTCTTGTCCACAAACTGTGGGTGAATTGGAGAAAAATGAAAAATTCTTAATCTTTGCCCATAAATCCGGAGGAGACAAGTGATGCAGACACAAGTTGTGTCAGTTCATAAAAGCTGGTTGCATCTTGCCAAGTTGCTGTGGCAAGATAAGGAGCTTGTGTGATTCGACTGAAGCCCCCTGCCCGCATTGCCACCTACTGGTGTTCACTGATCTAAGCAGAAATTCTCCTTCCTTCCTCAGTCACCCACAGGAACAATGAGATGGGAGTAGAATCACTTGCAAATGCTTTTGGCTGGGCAGTATTGCCCAGGTGGGGAAGCCATTTTGGACCGAATCTCTGTAGCAGCAGGCTGTATCTGTTTCTAACCTTTTTTCTACCTCTCCTTGTCTGACTATCCTAACAGTAGTTGCAGGTATTATACTGCCCTAAAGCAAAAATCTAAAACTAGACATATGTTTTGCTTTTTACTGGATGGTCTTAATAGAAAATAAAATATGGCTTTTGATTTGGAAAGTTAGCCTACCAGTGGCTCTGCTTCTTTCCTTGAGAGAGCTCCTTTTTTTTTCTGAGTGGAATCAGACACCCACCTGCCCCCCCCCCATGTATCGTAAGTAATAACTGCCTCGGGGCAACCAGGCAGAAGCCCAACTATCCCTTTGAGGCCTATGTACAGATGTTGCAACCAAAACATGCTTTTAACTCTTCCACAGCTAAAAACACATAGCAGCCTGCTGAGACGGAACACTGTTTGTCTACCTGTCCTAGTAGGAAAAGATAGAGGCTAGATTTGAGGCCTGGAAGATATCACAATGCCACACCCTGCTGTATTGCCAATAGGGATGTGCATTCAGGTGGGTAAATGGAACCTGGAAAATATACCTACAAAAATATTGTATTGATATTTTTCAGGTATATTCAGCATCCCAAAAATATCTGGAAACGTTGGGGGGGATAACAAAAAAAAAATCCTGGAAATATTCTGCATTAACCAGGAAGACTGGGAGCCAGTGTTTGTAGTCCCCCGGGACTCCTTTTTTTCTTTGCCCTTCCCTTTTTCTTCATTTGTTTTTTTCTTTTGTTTTAAGTCTCCCAGGTTTCTATCATCTTACAGGTTTGTTCCACCTATTTCAAGTCTGTTTCAATAGTTTCAATTTTTTTTCTTTTTTTGCCAGAATTACTTTGTGCCCCTTCTCTCCCCTTCCCATTTTGTTCTCCTGCTGTGATTCTCCATTTTGACATTGCCTCTGTTGGTCTTGAACATCCAATATTGGCACTGGATTCTACTGGGAATCTGTACATCATCACCGGTTCTGTTAGGCTTTCACAGCCCCACCCCTCTCCGTTTTCCTTGCCGAGCTTCTTTGTTTTGACTTTGGTCCTATTGAACTTCCACTTTGCATTTGGTCTTGCTGGATCTTGCAAAAGTGCCTCTACCCCACCTTTATGTTTCCACCACAAGCAGTCAATTTCTTTTAACATTAGGAGCTTGTGGGAAAGGACCTGCTGTTCTTTGCAGGAGGGGGAGACAGGCACTGGGCTTTCTTTGATGGATTGCTGCTAAGATAACATACATTTGTTAGATCCTTCCAAAATCAGAGCATATGGGCTGGGATCCTTTGCCTTACTCTCAAGCCTCCACTGCTCTCACACCCACTGTGCCAAATTTCTTTCCCTTGTTATCTGTACTTTCTTGTTGGCCTGCTTCTCTCCAAACCTTCTCTCCTGTCTAGGCAAATCTACCACAAGGTGCTCTTTGATGTGTCTGCCTTCCCCATATGCCTCTTCCTTGTGTTTCTGTTCTTCAAGCTACATGATTGCAGTGAGGCTTTGTGTTACTTTTTGGGACCTTGTCCATCTCCACTATCTGATTGACCTCAATGTTAAACATGAGTGCTTTTCATTGGCTAAAAGGAGGGGCATGAGTGTCTTTGTGTAATATTACAGTTGCCCGAGTTTTGTTCACACTTGAATGGAAAACTGTAAAGATACAGGCCTTAGAAAAGGGAAAGGGAATCTTCCATTGAAATCATTTGGAAATAATACTGTGCAAGATAGAATTCAGAAAACAATGCAAACAATAATGAAAGAACCAATAATGAAACAAAATTGCATCAAAGTAACTCCAACAATCCCTTTTTGTAATTAATATCAAAAATTGGGATAGGGCGGGATAAAATATGACGAACAAAAACAAACAAATGAAATAATGAAACAAACTGTAACTGAGTTCCCTTTTTTGAAGCAGACACACCGGAAAGACATGGCCAATCCAACTACAGTGTTCCCAAAGTCACTTAGTAGAGACATCCATAATAAGACACCCAACAGCCATCCTGCTTAAGAGTTTGGATCAGTGTAGGATGTAGTCTTTTACCTGAAAAGAGGAATGCAAATGCTGGGATAGCAACAAGAAGACACACAGTTTCATCCTCAGCAAGGGCAATGTTTCGCTGGGGAAGGGAACCCATATGGCAAAAGGAAGACATTGGTTTGTTTCCAATAAGAGGGATGTTGGCCAGAAGACAACTCACCTTTTGCCCAAGAACAGTCTGTTACATGTATCTTGCTTTCTGAATGTGATGTACACACCATAAAACTATGATTCACTCTGACTTTGCTTATTAAGATATTTGAACCAGGTATAACAACTATCTGAAAAATTATTCTTGACATTCCTAATCTATTCCAGTAATGAAGGAGGATTTTCTACTGAATGAAGTGGCTCAGCTTCTTGTGTGTGTTCTATAACTTGGTCAAAAATAATGTATTTTGTGTTTAAGTAATTTTACTTTATGGTGTGTATTTTTAACTGTTTGGACCACAGAGGAAGGCGTATTGGCTGAAATGCAATTTGTTTTTTATGTCCCTCCCATGGCTGCTTGTAAGTTAATTTTAAATTTGTCTCAATTTATGCAGCCTGTAAACCTTAAGCATTCTTTCTGTCATGAGGCTTTTTTGTCAACTTTTCTTGCTTACCTGGTTTTTCCAGGTTGAATTATTCTTTTTCTTTTTTGTGTGGGCTTTGCTACAAAAGAGTTAGCTTATCACTGTAGAGCAGTGGAAATCTATGCTGGTCACTGCATTGTTCATACTTTAGGCTTATCAGGTGCCCAGCATATTACACAGAATGGGAGATGCATTATCTTTGCAGCTCCTGGGGGAGTGGAGAATCTACCTTTGCCTCCTCAAGATTCCTGGGCCGAAGTAACTGTAAAGGTTACTGAACAGTGTAGTATTCGTCAAACACACACACACAAACACACAATATTTATTCTCTCCTTTTTTCTGATGGTGTTAAGTGTCACTCCTTGTGTAGTTCCCACCGCAAAGAACAAGACTTTGTACTCTAATATCACTGGGAGTTTAAGATGGGCCTATTGATCCACCACTAAAATGACAATATAAACATCAGAAACATGATTCAAAATTATTTTAACTTTCTTTTCTTTTTTCTTTCTTTCTTTTTTGCAAATAATGTTTAGTATTAACATGAGTAGAAAACAAGCAATTATTCTTACACAATGGAAAAATCTGCAAAAAAATATCAGTTTTTCCTGTTATGCCCAAGAATTGATGAGAAAGGAGCCATTTTAAAGACAGTTCCATTCCTTCTTTATGCAGTGCAATAATTATGCACAAATGAACACTGAAACAGATCTTCCAGTGTCTTTCAAATAAACAGGACAAACAGGACAGTTATCTATGCTTTCAAACCTACCAAGCTGGTAATTCGAGGTGCATTAAGTACATTTCATAATCTTATGTCTACCACACTTAATAGATAAAGAAGGAATCAAACTGCTCAAATAAGCCTCTATGTAGAAGTAATTAAAATCACCATAGATTTTAACAGGGAGCATCATACGTACTAAAAAAAAAAGTTAGATCTCACTCACATAACAATACTTGATAATTCCATTTTCCCTGTGTGCATCATACAAAGCAAAGGCTTTTTAGGAAAGTGGAGTTAGCGAAAGGGGGGAGATTAGATCCCTGCCTACCCAGAAGCTTGGGATGGAGTGCTTAGTTTTATGTTCTCATACAGAAATCTGGAATAATAATTAGAGAATGTTAGATCTTCCTGGGACAATTCATCATTGAGAAATGTTTCCCTTTTTCCAACTGGTTGGTTCTCATAATGGTGTATAAGCTGGTTCTATATATTACATTCAGCACACCCATTTCAAAGCTTCTATATCATTCTTTGCGAGCCAATAATCACTATATGAATAATAGCCATTTTACTGTATTTATGCTTGTAGAGCCATATTATATGGGTATAGGGCAGTGGTGGAATTCAAATAATTTAACAACCCGGTTCTGGTGGGTGGGATTCAAATAATTTAACAACTGATGGATTTTCAAGCACCATTTTGCTAATAGTTCTGCCGAAGTGGTGTGAACCTAGGAATCCCTCCACTGGTATAGGAAAACACCAATCTGATTCATGTGACAGATGCACTACTAAGTTAAATAGCTGAAGGAAATAGAATGGCTCCAACATGGTGGATGCTGACTTCTTTGAAAAGCACAAAATACAGCCTTACTCTTAAGGGTAGACCAGATGAGACAGATGTTGATTATGTACTGCTGCTTGACCCTGTAGCAAGGAAACATTTCCTTCGGAGGAGATTTCTGTACTGACATGCTCTGGGTTAAAGTGCTGCAGATCCCGAAAGCCTTGCAGTTAGTGAGAGTGGGAAAACCCTGATGTTTTCTCTCACTTCAGGGTTGCCACTCTTTCTGGTCTTCCCCCCTCCCCTTACCCCTAAATTCCTCATGGGCATTTCTCAGGAATCTATGGCCAGTTTTTGTGAAAAGCACAAAAATGTTGATATAACAGAGAAATATCAATAATAACAGAGAAATATCAATATAGCATAGAATAGCAATATCTACATTTAAAGAGCTTTAAAAACAAAGCTGGCAATCTTGCGACAACTGGGAGTGATCTGTAAGTGGGGGTAGGCAGTGGGGCTCTCATTTCATGTAAACTTTCAGAAACATGAGGAGACCCCACTACAACCACACTGTATGTAAAAGAGCCCCAAGGAAAACACTCCATTACAAGAATGGGCCCAGAGATCATGGTTCTGTCCAAAGAACTGTTATGCATAAATTTCAGATAGGGCACATCCCTAATTTGGATCAAGGCCATTTAGATAATGTTTTAATTCTTTCCCCATGTGATTCAGCCTACTCAAACCACCCACTACATGCTCCTATTAGCTCTCAAAGGGAGGAAGGGATGGCAAAACACCTGTCTTTTTTTTTTGCTATCTCAATACAAGAATAAATATTTTGCTTGCATGCCTTAGCCTGAGCAGGCAGCTAATATTACAGACTATATAGAATAAAGACAAACTGGTATGCTTGCTTGTCCCCAGGTCATAAACAATGAACCAGTAAAGGAGACAGTTATACATTTTTTACTACCTATTTCCATATAGTATGCTTGAAGAGTAAACTTGAATGTTTCAATTAAGTAGGCAGAGATCTGTAACACACACATATATAAAAAGAGAGGTTTGGAGATTCAAACAGGGATGATAGATATGAAAAAGAAGAAGAAGAAGAAGAAGAAGAAAAAGAAGAAAAAGAAAAAGAGAAAGAAGAAGAAGTAGGAGAAGGTGATGGAGAAGGAGGAGGAGGAGGAAAAGAAGGGGAGGAGGAGATGGGGAGGAGGAGGAGGAGGAGGAGGAGGGGGAGGAGGTGTTTTAGATTTATATCCCCCCTTACTCTCATGTAGGAGGCTGAAAGGGACTTACAATATTCTTACCCTTCCCCCCTCACAACAAACACTCTGTAGAGGTAGGTGGGAGCTGAGAGAGTTTCCAGCTGCTGTGAAGCTAGCCCAAGATTACTTAAGCTGGCATATGTAAGGAGTGTACTGGCTAATCTGAATTCCCCAGATAAGCCTCTACAGCTCAGGCAACAGAGCGGAGAATCAAACCCGGTTCCTCCAGATTAGATCGCAGTGAGCTCTTAACTTCCTACTCCACTGCTGTTTCAATGTTTCATTTTCCTTAAAAAGCAACAATGGTGAGAATGGTCAATTGGGATTAGAGGTAATACTATTTAAATCATGGGGTGGGGGGTAACCCTATTTGGTAATGTCATTTCCTAGTAAAAAGAATTGCTCCAAGCCCTGGACTATTAATGGCTCCAGTAGAAAAAAAAAGTAAACCTTTCCTGGTTATATAAACTAAGGGCCAAACCTTACATGCGACAGGAGGAGGAATCCATACGTATTTATAAGAAACATGTCTAGCAGTAAAACTGGGGGTGTAAGCTCTATTTTTTAAACAATAACCCAGAGCATGTGGAGTAAAGGGAGCTAATCCACACTATGGCCCTATTGCTTTCAGTATTTATATCCCCACCAGCCTCAATTCCAGCACTGGAGCTGGACTGTGGGAGAAACAGAGGTAAAAAAATCAGCGCATTAAGATAAAAGATATAACAGAGGGGTAGATGGCAGCTCTCTTTAACCTTATACTTTCTTATTTAAAATAAAAAAATAGATTCATCCATCCCAATTTCAGATACAATCCAATTTGGGTAATGTATAAACGCACAGAGGATTTTCCCTAATAAAGTACTGTACACTAATGTCACACAGTGGGCGGAAGGGTTAGACAGTGGGATTACAAGATTCAGCCCAATTCTTCACCCCAATCCTTAGAAGCCCAGTAAAAAGAGAATAACATATTCTTCTTGTTAAGCTATTAGCATACAAAGGTATTTTATTTATTATATTTCTACTAGCATTATTATTCAGCACTGGAGGAGAATGGCAGAGTACACACAAGAGTGAGTGCTGCCACATTCCACTGTATATGTTTGTATTGTTATTTTAGCCATTATGAGTGCGTCCTGCTCCTGAGCCATGTGTGCATGGCTGACTAGGTGAAAAGTATATGATGATTGGTTGGAAGTGAGTCCCTCACCACCACAGCTAGTCTTTTATACACAATAAGAAAGATTATTTGTGCCTACTACCATCTTTTCTTTTGGCTGCTAAGAGAACCTGCAGCTGTACCTGATCTGTAAATAAGAAATCATGGATGGATATTTCACAGAAAATGTGGATATTATTTCTCCCAACTGTCTGAAATATGACAGAAATGATTCCCTGGGTAAGAGATAAATTATCAACAAGACATTCATCCCGAAAGGATGGAACTGTGTTTTCCACTCAAACTAATATAAACAAAAATTAAATGAATACCAAACTGGGAAATTAAATTGGCTGGAACAACAGCTGGAACAAAATTAGAGAAAACTTGTACCAGGTTTGACTTAACACAAAGATCTGTCACTTAGTAACTCTATCGTAATACCAGAGAAATCAATCATACTTTTTAACCACCATTGTGTCCGCATCATTCAACAGTGCTGTTTTAGCAGGTTTGCAAGAGGCCCGTACGTCTTGGCTCCTGAGGAGACTGAATGTCTCCACTGTGGTTCTTAGCAAATTTTCTAAACACTCTGCAGATCAAATCACTCACATCCTATCCAGTTTGGATACCAGATTAATTCCTAAGTCACTGAATGTTCCCAAGGCTCCTCTATGGATGCCTTTCAGTTGGTAAAACCTGTGAATAGCTTACTTGGAAGTTCAGTACTCGCCATTTCTTAGCCGAACCCAAGTTCATTTTAGCCAGGACTGGATTAAAACCTTTAGAGGCCCTAAGCACTGAAAAGATTGTGGTACTGATCGGAATATATATGTGTGTTTGTATATTAAGGCAAGCCATTTTATTATGTGTATTGTTATGGGTACTAGAGAAATGTAAGATTTAAGCAAGACACTAGTTCTTGAAAGAAGCTGTAAATTCACTGCTAAGGTGAAAGAATGCAAACATTGAAGCCAAGAGAGATAACAGAAAGAAAAACAGGCTTGGTTGATATAGCAACCCCAATCCTGGTACTGGGCAAGGGGAGGTATGACATAAAGAGCATGCCCAAATATGGGAAAAGGTAAAAGTAAGCAGGGGGGGAATGTCAGGAGTGGCCCAGCCAATGAGTGAAGAAACAGAGTGTGTATGCTCAGAAAGGGTATAAGTCATGTTTGCAAACAATAGAGCGTTGAGACTCCTTCCTGAAGCTCACAGGAGATGTCTCGAAACTGCAGTTTTGAACGAATAAAACTTTGGCTGTTTCTGCACGGGTGGAATACAGCGTCTCAGGGACGCTAAAAACAGCATCCCTGGTGCAGCAGCGGTGGCCTTGAAACCCCCGAGCGGTGCAAAGCCGCTGTTTCCGAAACCCCTGAGCAGCGCGAAGCCGCTGTTTTTCAGAAACAGTGGCTCCCAACCGCTGCCGTGCGAACAGCAGCAGCTGGAAGGCACCATTCCCCCCTTTCCCGAATGCCTTACCATCCCTCTGACCTTCCGGTGCATTGCCCAGGACAGAGCTGTCGTGCAGGGCAGGGGGCATGTTCCCTGGCCTGGGCAACGCGCCGGAAGGTCGAAGGGATGGTAAGGCGTTCGGGCGACTGTGCAGCCTCCATGCAGGCTGCACCGTCTTCCCCGCCCTTACCGGGACCGTTAGTGTGAATGGTCCTGGGGGGGTATTAAATCATATACGCTGTGGCACCCCCGCTGGCGATGGCGATGCAGAAGCTTGACCTGAGTCGCCTGAGAAATCTTTTTGGAACTGGTTTATTTAAACCTGACTCAGTACCCGCATATACTGTGTATGTAAGACAAACAGACAGACAGACAGACAGACAGAGTACCAACAGCGCTCGATCCCTTCTAGTCCAGCTTCACATCACAGATACACTCCACATGCAGCTTGACTGAGGCGGATCGGCACTGCTGGTACTACTAGATCTTGCCACAGCATTTTATATGGTCGATCATGATCTTTTGACCCACCGCCTGGCCGTCTCTGGGATCTGGGGCATTGTCATACAATGGCTCGCCTTGCTCCTCCAGAATCGGACTCAGCAAGTGAGGTTACGGGATAGTGTCTCCCAACGGTGCCCACTTCAATGTGGGGTGCCATGGGGACCCTTCTATTTTTTTTGTTATTTAACATCTACATGCAACGCCTTGCTCAGCTGGTGCGAAGTTTCGGGATGGTCTGTCACTAGTATGCTGATGACACTCAGCTCATTCTGTTGATGGAAAGAAGACCAACCTCCACTTCTGCGGTTCTCCAGCACTGTTTGGAGGTGGTTGCTGGCTGGTTGAAGCAAAGCAGCTTAAAATTTAATCCATCAAAGACGAAAGCCCTGTGAGTGGGTCACAATGGGAGGGGGTTGGGTTTCAGCCACCGCTGCTGGAGAGGACTTCTCTATTGTCAGCCCCCTCTGCCCGGAGCGTGGGGGTCTGCCTGGATCCATCTCTTTCTATGGAGACCCAAGTTGCCTGTATGGCTCAGGTAGCATTTTTCCATCTACACCAAGCATCCCGGCTGGCTTCCTACCTCTCCCAGACTGACCTGGCCACAGTGATCCATGTGACAGTCACCTCCAGGTTAGACTATTGTAACTCACTCTACATGAGCCTTCCCTTATGGTTGATCCAGAAGTTGAAGTTGGTTGGTCCAGAATGCTTCTCGTGGGTAGTTCAATGCAGGACCACATCTCTCCCATGCTTCTTTGGCTGCACTAGCTCCCGCTGGAATTCCGGATCATCTTTAAGATGTCAGTTTTAACCTTTAAGTCACTCTGCGGCCTGGGGCCTTCATATCTCAAGAACCTTCTATCCCCACATGTCCCCGCTTGGCCTCTGCATTCGGCAGAGGCCAATTTACCGGTGATCCCAGGCCCCTCCATGATATGGCTGGCCTCCACTCGGGCCAGGGCCTTTTGTGCCCTGGACCCAACCTGGTGGAACACTCTTCCTCCAGCTATCTGAGCCCTGCAGGACCTAGAACAGTTCCACAGGGCCTGCAAGACAAAGTTGTTCTGCCAGGCTTTTGGAGAGGTCAGCCATTGAAGGTGCCATCCCCTGCATGTTATATTCCATATTTGTAGTGTACACCTACTGTCCTGACCGCCCTTGGTGAATTGTTGTTGTTGATACTTGTCATCTGATAATTGTCATCTGATTCTGTGGAGTTAGGGTTGGAATTGGAGTTTGTTGTTTAATTTATGCTTTTAGCTAGAAATTTTAAATGATTGTGTTTTATTGACTTGTATACCACCCAGAGCCCTTCGGGGATGGGGCGCTATATTAAATATGATAGATAGATAGATAGATAGATAAATAAATAAATAAGGGTGTGTGTGTGTGTGCATGCGAGAGAGAGTGTATATGTTTGTGTGTGTGTATTTGTGTGTGTTTGTATGTGTATACACACACACACACACACACTCTAATGAATAATTCTAATGATTAGTATGAAACAAAAAACCCTTTTATTCATTGCTTTTTTGCCTTGTAGATATGTAGCATTTTAACTTACACAAATCAAAGATTCAAAATAATGTTTGTTGATGCTTATTTATAACTTTTATTTACAAAAAGTTTTCTCCTTCCTTTTTTAATTCCAAAGTCTCTGATCATATCCTCAAAATTAATGTGACATAACAAATTTGCTTCAATTATTAGAAAGATAAGAAGGGGGAAAAATTCTATGGGGTCCTAACAGCATGCTTATTATTTTTAATGGTTAATCCAGGGCTGATCCTGGTTAATAAATTCTTCCAAAAGTGGATGATAAATGTAATCAATCTCTAGTGAACCCTACTGGTTCTTCTTAGCCACTCAGCAACTTTTGAAACTATTAACCATGATAACCTTCTAGAAACAACTGCTTATCATGACTTGAAGATGATTAATTAATACTCAATTCTGTGTATGTTCCCTTTTTGTTATTGCTATTTAGTGCATATCAGCATTTGAAACTTTACAGATTTTGAAGGAACTGGTCTTTATATTTATGGAATTTCCATTTTATTGTGACAACAATCTGGAAGGTTAGATTAGGCTGTGAGATTTTACCAGGCCTAATGGCACTTAGTCTAAATAACTTAAGCAATAGTTCTATGCAGATTTACTTAAAATAGGTCTTCCTTCTAATATGACAGGGCTGCAATTACATATCTGCTTATTAGTATTATCTCCTTGCCTGATTGTATTGCGACACAAATCTTTCAAAGATATATATATATCTGCTAAACTGAAGTGTTATCTTAACTTACATTTATGCTGTCAATTTGCACCATATTAACTACATGCAACTTTTGATGCTTTGAAATGCAAACAGTTGAAAACACATTATTGGCAATGGAGACACAGAATTACAAAATTAAAGGGGCAATGAAATAATACCATTTTCATGACGGAACAATAAGCATCCAATGAATATAGGCTATGGATGCCAGCCTTCAGGTAGGAGATCCCCAGGAATTACAGCTCATCCTCAGACTATAGAGATCAGTTCCGTTTGAGAAAATTGAGGCTTTGGAGAGTGAACTTTACCCTTTTGAAATCTTTGTCTTTCTCAGGATTCATCCCAAATTTCCAGGAAATTCCCAATCCGGATCTGGTCACCCTACCTCGCTGATGGTCAAGGGGGGACCTGGCAACCCTCATGTGGGAGTTTTCAGTGTTTACAGGACAATGTTTTGAGCTGTTGCACAAACCTGGAACTCTCCCATCATGCATTGTTAACCAAGATATTCATTTAGTAGTCCTGTGAACTTTGTACCAACTTGTTCCTAATCTGCAGCATGAATGATCCACAAGTCTATGATACAGTTTTGATACAAAAGGCATGATGCAGTTTTGTGGCTGAAACTGGATAATACTGAAACCTACCTCAACTGGAGGCTACTTGGGAACCATATATGTGAACAGTTATTTGAAGGAAAATGGCCATTCCATTAAGCTTCTTCTTTTTTTCTGGAAAAGATGGAAGCAGCAGAGAGACCTACCCAAAGTCAAAGCTGCAATTGCCAAAAATCAGAGTCCATTTTCACTTTCTTAAAATTAAAATAAAATATGAATTGAGAGCCTATTTATATTTGGCAATTGATGGCCTACATGGAGTTTGAATGGGAGAGTGAATTAGCAGATCTTCAGCCACACATGACAGCTGCAGCTGCTGTGAAGGACGATGGTGAATAAAGAACATTTTAAGAGAGGAGGGGGAAAGGACTGGATCTTTAATAGGCCTGTCATTTAGCTTAGCTTGTATATTAGTTTCCCTGTACAATATGTCACCACTTGTGACTGTCAGTCACCACAGATTTTTGACCACACTCCAACTGCATCTACAGTCAACTCTCCAAAGAACTTCAGGAAGTGTTTTCTAATTCATGTGAGCTGTAGAAATAAATCTTTTTTATTTCCTCTGTCTGTTCCTCATTATTATACAATTCCAGCTGATGGAAAGTTTAATCTACAGCTGGAAAAAAAGTAAATTTTGTCTTTATAGTCAGCATTTTTAACAGATGCATATATCCAAAAAAAAAAAACCCTGGAACCTAGTAGAATGCTAAATTATGTAATGCTGTAATGCTCTCTTATACATGTTCATATTCACCTGCTAAGTCAGGAACCACCTGATTGATTGCAGCATTGAAATCTGGAGTGCCGAAGAACTAACTTAGCCTATTTGTGTAGACAGATTTAGGTTAATATCATTCATTAGTGGTGTGTCAAGAATGTGGGTGCCCAGCTGAGAACTGAAATCATATTCATCCTGACTCATGAGAGGGTAACATGAGGCTCTGAGGGGAGTATGCTGAGCAGAACCTTGAGGCCTAGAAGATAGAGTTTGCAGGAAGTAATGTGATGTGTATACTTAGCCAGACACTGTTAGGTGACTATGGAGGAGCACAAAGCCAGGTTCTATACAGGATCATGTAGATGTAACTGGCCAGGATCTAATCAGCATTTTTCTTGGCCAAAAGAAAGAGAGGCTTACTTTAGCATAAACCTTCCTGCTGAATCTCTGTGCAAAAATGATTCATACCTGTCATGCTTTATCTTTTTTTCTTGTATTATGGAAATTGGAGGCTTTTCAGGACTATTGTTTGGGCACTGAGATCCAGCATGTAGCACAATATCTGGTCCTCCAACTTTTTTCCTTACTACAGCAGCAGGGATACTGCAGCACCTCAATAATGGGAATGATAGTCTGCGCATATATCTGAGGGAACACTCTCTGTGATGCTGCAGAGGAGCAGCACAAAGCATTTAAAGAACTATGACAAAAATGAAAGATAGAAACATTGACAACATGGCAGCACATTGTATGGGGTATGATCAAGGGGAGTGAAAAATAACTTTGCTAATTTTATTTTTTTATCAAGTGGGTTTCATGAGCCATTTAACAAGTTGTGTCAACCAGAGAGTGTTCAGCCTAGAAAGAGCTAAAAGGCTCGCAAAATGGCATTGGAATTTGTTATGTTTATTGCCAGTTTGATCATGAGTACTGTCCAATTAGTTTGTGACAGTTACATTATATGATCTCTTTCTGCACTTTATGGTAATTCATACACTGGTTGAGAACTCTATGATTTGCAGAGGAACAAAACCTTATGATCTGAGTGCTGTGAAACCACAACATTACAACTAGCCATAATTTCTACTTTTGAGATTAAAAGACATTTCTCATGTTAGGGATTTCAGTTCTCCTTGCCTGAGGCAAAATCCACTATAATGATATTTCATGTACTTTATTTTTTATCAGAACTTCATTTGGCAAAATTATCAGCCTTTTTCCTGTGAAAAAGAGATATGAACAGATTAAAAAATCCTCATAAAGCAGCCACCTCAGTGTCAATGAACGTGACCCAAGAAAGTGATTATAGTGGTATAGCATACAATTTAATCAGCTTTTATCCTGGCAAAAAAGAGAAGAGGTGGTTTCCTTTGATCACAAAAAAAGAGTATGCAAGGGATGATGGGACAAAAGCCACGTAGAATGGGGTTGTAGCAAAAATAATTCAGTGAGATTGAGTGAAAACGCTGGCTAAATCCACCCCTTAGTCTAATTTTGCATTCAGGGAATCAGGAACAATTTTTAATAGCATAGCCAGAATGCTCTGGGTATACATTCAGCAAACTTAAACTGAAACAAAAACCAACAAAAATAGTGTGTGTGTGTGGGGGGGGGGGGGGGAAAACTGAATAATGCTGATTTTTTTGCCATTGTTTGGGTCACTTCAGTCCCACTACCATTGTAAAAAGAATTGGGAGGACATCCTCTTTGCCTCCTCCCTCTCCCCATCATTTCCTTCTGGCTTGCTGGATCTCAGTAACAGCAGGTGGAGTAGAGCTGAATGCTGGGCTCAGTTCTGCTGAGTCCACCATTCAGGTCTGAACTGTCACCATCTCTGAACTCCACTTGGGTCTCAGAAATGGCAGGCAGTTCAGAATTTAATGCTGGGTTTGGCTTGGCTGGGCCAAGCATTCAGCTTTGTGCTGCCATCTCTGAAGTCCACAAGGGCTCAGGGGTGGCAAGCAGCACAGAGGCCCCTTCCGCATGGACCAATAAATATGGGTTAACGATAGTAAAAAAAAATGGGGGGGGGGGGAGATTTCTCATGGATCCCGACCCTGCAACGAGTCTGCCCTATATTTACTTCCTCCAAACTGTGAGTTGGCCTCCGAGAATTGCACTATCTACCAGGAGTCTTTTTTAAAAATCCACAGTTGCGGCTACTTGGCGAGCTTAAATAGCCTGACAGGGAGGCACTTTGTTTGGCTGCATTTCCCTTTCAGAAAAAAATCCCAGCTTCCATCTGCATAGCAATGCAGGCACAAAGGGTCCTATCATGAGACAGCATGGCTGTGGGGGTTCACTTGTTCATGCCTGTGAAGCTACGCATCGGTGGGGAATTAGAAAAAAGATGCACCTCCATGCAAAGGCATGCCAGCAACCCGCATTGTTTCCGTGGCCTCCAATTGCTGCCTGCACAGAGGCATGCAAATACTAAAACAGGAGAGCCGGTTACTTTATCCCAACTGCAATCCGCTGTGGAGTGTGCTGTGCTTGAGGAAGGGCCCAGAGGCTGAACACTGCGGCTCAGCAAAGCTGAGTCCAGATTTCTGCTATGCACCACTGCCACCTCTGAACTCCACAAGGGTCTCAGAAACAACTGGCAGTGTAGAGATGAACTCTGGGCTCGGCTCCCCTGGACCCAGCGTTCAGCTTTGTGCTGCTACCACTGAAGTCCACAAGGCTAAAAGGTGCCAGGCTGCCCAAAGTTGAATGCTGGGATTGTTGGAAAGAGCGACTCTGCATGCCGGGACACTGGAGGGTGCTGTATCTTTCTAATCTCTTAAGGATTGCTCTCTCTCTTTGTTTGGGCCTGGAAACCGCCCACAGACTTCCTCCTTCTTCTCCCTCTGTAGCCATTCTTTTCTCCTTTTTGTCCTTCCAAGCACATGGACATGCCATGATGATCTCTTGCTACTGTGGGTCTATCGTACAGAAGCAATTCATACTTTGCACACACGACAGCGCATTAGATGCCCACTTGTATAGGGAAGCATGTTTCTTTAGATTAGGGCTTTCTATCCATCTTTCACCCGAACCGATGTATGTGAACTGAAGCTACTTGAATTAAATGTAAGTTTTATCTTTGCATTAACCTCTTCGTAAGTTTTTCTTTGCTGCACTCAACACTCGGCTGTTGTTCCCTATTCTGCCCCCTCACGGCTATCAGCGCTGGGGACATGCTTCAATCTGCTGCGGCTTAAATAGACTGAACTTTTTTAGTTGTTACTTCACAGTGACTATCATGTTACTTATCAACTTGAATTCACAGTAGGGTGATCTTAGGAAAGTTTCATAGTGAGTATTTCATTAGAAAGTGCCCTCATGTGGTGAACACTTGTAATTAAAATGTCATTTTACCCCACATTTTACCCCTTTTGGAGGTCGCCCATCCAAATACTTGCCAGGGTAGACCCTGCTTAGCTTGTGAAATCTGATGAGATGAGGCTAGCCTTTATTTACCTCCTAGTAATTGTGCAGGATTGTCACAAGAATGCATAAATTGACTGCTGCATATAGTGGTCAAATGATAATTCTACTACTGTCAGTCACCATAAGGAGTATTCTCCCATGTTTGTGGTGCAAGATAGAAAAGAAATTTCAAAGTGTGGAAAGTATAGCAAGCCAGTGTGGTGCAGTGGTTAAGAGCAGATGCACTCTAATCTGGAGAACCGTGTTTGATTCCCTGCTCTGCCACTTAAACTGTGGAGGCTTATCTGGTGAACCAGATTAGCTTGTGAACTCCAACACATGACAGCTGGGTGACCTTGGGCTAGTCACATAACTTTGAGGGTCTCCTGAAGATACTTTGAAATTTTGGTACTGCTATCTTAATAATTGCACCCCTGACAGGAGGCGCCCCCCAAATTTCCCCAGATTCTCCTTTTAAATCCACCCCATTGAAAGTGATGCTGTTTCAGGGCGGGGGATAATCCACCCCCAAACAGCACCACTTTTAATGTTGTTTTAACTGGGGACCCCAGATTCTCCCTTTAAGGTAGATTTAAAAGGAGAATCTGGGCTCCCTAGTTTAAAACCACTGAAAGTGATGCTGTTTGGGTGGGGATTCCAGCATCACAGCAGCCACTCAAATGGGGGGGGGCACAAAACTCAGAGTTTGCACCGGGCTCCATTTTCCTAGGTACGCCTCTGGTTGAGACCTCCTGACACACAGTACCGCTATGTCTGCGTATCTATCTTCTCTCTCTAACTGGATTATCTAGGCCTTCCACTCTTCTCAGGACAGGTTTGTACATTTTTATTTTCTTCTTCTTTTGTTTAGTATGGTTTAGACGTTAGATTCATAAGATTACCTCAGTGTCTGCATGAATGAGCATATAATTCTCAATGTGCCTCTTGCTTTCCTAGTTTATAATTTTCCAAATAAAGATTTGACTTTTGATTCTGCCTTCCATCTTTTCCTTTTGGAAACCTCCCCACTCTCATATTGAAGTACTACCCAAATTTGGAACCTTGGTATATACCATGCAGTGGTCCCTTAATATAAATTCACCCAGGAATACTTGTTTGTGTACTTGGCATGCAAGGAATATACTCTAGGGAATTTGGTTAACACCACAACTGAATTCATAATTGCTTCAATATTTAGAAGCCCTCTCGGAAAAGTTGAAAAAAGCTTGCCCTTCCATAACTCATAATGTTGAAAATGCATCGCTGCTCCACCTTCTCATAATCTTGCTTTTCATCTAGCCTCCAAAATTTTCAATAGACTGTCAGACACATAATAGATAGATATACAATGAATATTCACAGCCAGGCATTAATTGCATCTCAGACAGTGATATGTGATATGTCCCAAAAGCTGGACATGTGCAATCTGCAAGCTACTGTCCAACCCAGGAAACTTCAGGTTTTGACTAAGATCTGGGAAATACCTGGGACTTTTTTTGAACTTTGTTTAATACCTTGAATTTGTTTCCAAATTAGTGTGTTGCTGAAATCCATACTTACATGGCTCATTTACAAATTTGGTAGCTAACAGTGAGAGGTGAGTTTGTTACTCAAACCCTTCAACGTGTTCTGAAGATTGTCTTTTTTTCCCCTCTGACAATATTTTTGAACAAGCATCTGCTAGCTGTCTGGTCAGCTTGAATATTGACCCTGCATGCATGGAATCTCATTGTGTATTACTCTGTTTCCCCAAAAATAAGACAGTGTCTTAGATTAATTTTTGCTCCCAGAGATGCACTATGTCTTATTTTCAGGGGATGTCTTATTTTTCCGCTCCACAGCTGCATGCTCTGGTCAACAGGGATGCTTCCAAACAAAAACTTTGCTACATCTTACTTTCGGGGGATGCTTTATATGTAGCACTTCAGCAAAACCTCTACTACGTCTTATTTTCAAGGGATGTCTTATTTTTGGGGAAACAAGGTAGAAGCTTGGGGAAACCTTCTCAGATAAATAAGTTTGGTTTGTAATACATTCAAGGCTTAAACTGGAGAAAAATTCTAATCTGAACCAGGTGAGAAAAGATGATCTGCTATACATTTTCAATGCCATCCTAAGAAGAGTTACACTGTCGTAATCCCAATGATTTCAATGGATGTTGAAAGATATAACTATCTTTGTGATTGTGGTGTTAATGGCAGTAAACTCTTCATGCTGGTGGGGCCAGAAGACATAATATCATGCACAATTGCCTATTTGTTTTGGAGGGGAAAATTGGATATATATGTAGCATAGTATTCATAGAATGACCTGTCCCAAAAGAAAATCTTAGCATCAGAGTTAGCCCCTTCAGTTATGTTGATGTCTTCAATAAACAGCAGAGTATTGTTCCATAGAAATGGCACCATTGGACCATGTGAGGGCCCTGTCCACACTGGAGAATACAGTTTTAACTAAGAATAATATAGTATAAGTACAATATAGTGTTCGTTACAGGAGCAGAGGTTAACATTTTCTGTGTCTAATTTCAGTATCAGCATTCATCTTGTATTATCTATACAGCTACATTACTGTGCAGTCATAACCAGCACCAACCAGCCTTCATATCTGATAATAAGCTGTTCAAATGAGAGCGTAGTGAGATGCAAGATGATGGGATGAAGCGACACCACCTGCCTCACAGAGGATGCAACTGCTATTGTACTGGCTAGCTCAGGTTTCTTTCTTCCCCCTGTACGTGTGTACAGGAGTGCTTATTATTTAGAATTTGCCCCTGCAATGTAACTCTCCACTAAATCATAAATTTAACAAATACTTCAATTTATTACCATTCTTAAAAGCACATTAGATCTATCATATATATTTTTCACACATAGGTAAATTACTACTCACTGTGGCTGTCACTCAATTGTCAAAATGACACAAGGAATGCTCATCTGTCAGTATTTCACATATAGGTTCAAATAAAAACCCCTTACCAGCTATTTTTCAAGTTTTTAATGTAGATTATTACACTGCTAAAATAATTACATGTATAATTTTGAATGTATAATTAACCCAGTGATTTGTATGAACACTTTAACATTTAAAAGATCTTTTAAAAAATCCTTTCAGTTTGACTATTTTCTTGTATGTATGCCCACAGTGGGAAAAGTGCCAGCTTGTGTAAGAAGTTTTTACCAGCTAAATACTGCCATAGTTACAAAATGTGCAGCACAATCCTATCTTTGTTACCCTGGCTGGTTGAGAATAGAACTGATACAAAATACCTCATCAGTGTAGTGAAGCTACCATGACATAATCAGATATTGTAAGTGGAATGCTGTCATAGGCACACTAGAATAAGGGGAAAGAATAGCAGGTTTGGGGGAGGTAAAATAGCTCTCTCTCAAATCCCTTGCTTGCTCTAAGTTGTGCCATAGCCATTGAAATTACTAATAACACTTCTGAAGTCAATAGGAAACCCCAGAATCTAAACACACCCAAATCATGTGAGGGTGTGACTTATGCCCACACTGGAGGATACAGTTTTAACTAAGAAGTCTATCAGAACTCAGCATCAAGACTCCCCATGAGCACCCAGAAACAGAAGGGAAAGGAGATTGTAAAGGTACTACTTTCCCAACCTGAAACAGTCCAAGGAGGGTACTCTTTGAAAAACCTGCATATTTTCCAAATGGCACCTGCCTGGGACTGCTTCAGGTAGGGAAAATGGCACATTGAAATCCTTTTGATCCAAATTGAGGACCTCACACTTAGGAACTGAGAAAAGAGTGACTGTATTACATCAGACACAGTCTGGGAATCCAGACCCAACCTTGGTTCTGTATAGTGTGTAAGGAGGATGTTAATGAATTCACAGATTGTGCAACCTACAATTTTTTTACTACTTATCCCAAAGCATGGCCATGCTGTTACTACAATGGATTAAGGCAGTGCTAGAGATGCATTCTGACAGAAGACAGTGAAGCACAGAGGGAAAATGGAGCCCGGGGCAAAATCTGAGTTTTGCCCCCCCCCCATATGAGCGGCCACCCTCCCCCACCATGACAAAACAACGTTTTTTGTACCAGGTCATGTCAAAGTCACCATCACATTATAGAACATGCCCCAACACACAAATCTGAACACACCCAGGGCTCCCTAGTTTAAACAACATTGAAAGTGATGCTAGATTCTTTTAAATCCACCTTAAAGGGAGAATCTGGGCTCCCTAGTTTAAACAACACTGAAAGAGATGCTGTTCGGGGGGAGGGGGATCCACCCTGGAACAGCGTAATTTTTGATGTTGTTTAAACTAGGGAGCCCAGATTCTCCTTTTGAATCCACCTTAAAGTGTGAATCTACCCCAAAACAGCATCACTTTTTTTAAAAAAGGTGTTTTGAGCAGAAACATTTGAGATAGGCAGAAATTAACAGGTACTCACTTGCAAACAGCATTGTTCTTAGCATCATCGGTTTCCTCTGGGCAACATGACATTCCTTAAAGTAAGACTAGACTCCAGCTGAGAAGCACATGGCTTAACAATGCTTGTGAGTGTTTTGAAGCTCACCTCTGCTCTCAAAAATCAATGATGGCATAAAGAACATCAGATTTCAGTTGGTTATGTACGTTGAATACCAAGAAGCCTGAGTAACAGCTATAAATGGCATGATGAAAAAATCTGCGGGGTGGTTGGTCACTATTTTCAAATGTGGCAAAAGAAGACTTGCAGTAATACCCATATGAAGTTTTGGATGTTGCATACATTGGCTGTGAGTCAGCAAGGGAGTCTAGTGCAGTCCCAATCCCCATCCATCACACCTAGCAATAGGAATATGTATGGAGCTCAGTATTCTAACCATTATCTCCATGGTCTGAGTCCATCAGGGAAAATGTGTGTCAATTTGTTTAAAATCAGGCTTAGATAGGCTACAGGGATATATGTAAAATCTTCTTTGTGACTTGAAATATCTAGAATTTTTTTTATCGCTGCTCTTCTTATTTGCTGGTAGGGGGTTTCCATAATTGGCTGTTTGTGATCAAAGAAAGCTCAAAGGTCCTTTATTGCAGGCTTCCTAAAGAAATCTATTTTTAAATGACAGCAGCTCACCTCTTTTTTCAACCTTAGGACAACTTACCAGTCTCAGATATTTTTTTTCACTTGGTCTTCTAGAGCAACACATTCTTGGGAAACTTTACAACACAAGTTTGATTTCAGAGAGTTTGACCTTGTGTTATATCTGGTCTATCCACAGTGTCACCACTTCAACACCTCAGAACATTTCTAGGATATAACTATATTTTTAGATCTAGTGTTGCTTTTTGTAACGGGTCTTGAAAATTATAGTCATGCAAAAGGCCCTACTGTTGCCTGATGAAGAAGAGGATTCATACCCCGCTTTTCTCTCCTATAAGGAGACTCAAGGCAGCTTACAAACTCCTCTCCCTTCCCCTCCCCACAACAGACACCTTGTGAGATAGCAGGGACCAAGAGAGTTCCAAAGAATTGTGACCAGGCTAAAGTCACTCAGTACGCTTCATGTGTAGCAGTGGAGAAACAAATCTGGTTCACCAGAGAACAGTCCAACACTCATGGAGAGGAGTGGAAAATCAAACCCAGTTCTCCATGTTAAAGTTCTCCTGCTCTTAACCACTACACCATGCTGGCTTTCACTGAGGGTCAATGAGCAATCTTCTAACCCCATGCAACTTAATCAGCAGACCTTTATAATCCAGCCCTATTGTGTCTTTGGTCAAGCATCAGATCAGATACATGAGGAACATGCATTCAGATGTTGGGATGTGGCTCAAAGATGTATAGAATGCTGGGACACCAAGGACATCCCCCCCCCCATTCCTACTGCCAGTAAACACAACTAGGCTGGATGTGGTAAAGTGTACTGAGTGACTTCACAATTCATCATAACAAAGGGAAAAAACAGAGATGAAAAGGAGCTGAAGAAACAAGATCTTGGCCCCTTCTGCACATGCAAAATAATGCACTTTCAATCCACTTTCACAATTGTTTGCAAGTGGATGTTGCTATTCCACACAGTAGAATCTGTGCACAAAGTGGATTAGAGGTGCATTATTATTCTGCATGTGCGGAAGGGGCCCTTATGAACTTAACTCCCTCCTGAGTGACTCCCACAAAGCAAAAACAGTCTTCTGATTTGTTCAAGGCACAGTGATAATTGTTGTGGTGAGGAGATTAGACAAATCTAGGAAGAAAATGAAGAACAGTTGTTTTTTAATACTCTGCTTTTCTCTACCCTAAGTACTATCAAAGTGTCTTACAATCACAATCCTCTCCTCTCCCCATAACAGGCATTTTGTGAGGTAGGTGGAGTTGAGAGAGTTCTGAGAGCACTGTAACTGGTCCAAAGTTACCCAGCAGGTTTTATAGGGAGAAACAAGGAACCAAACCCAGATCTCCAGATTACAGTCCATCACCCTTAACCATTACTGAGCCCTGTTGGGATAGGGCGAGATATAAATGTGAAAAAAATTTTTTAAAAAAAACTTCACTGGAGAGAAATGTTTATGAATAGCTATTAACCACAACAGCTATGTAGAACTAGGGATGCTCAAAACCCTACAGTCACCCTACCTCACCATTTCCTCGATGGATGTGAACTGTGAGTCTAATGTCTTTCTATTCGTCAGGACACTTTTCAAGTATTCAAACAGTACAGTACAAAACAATTGGAATTGTTTCGTATGGGTACAGTCTGACAGAGCTTATGGGCTTTCCTACTTTTCCCCTTCCCTCACAGACCTGCTCTCATTGCATGGCACTCCATAACCAAAGGTTCAAAAAAACAATAAGCAAATCATAAGTAAACATTTTCAAACTTGGTTGTTGTGGGTTTTCTGGGCTGTGTGGCCATGGTCTGGTAGATCTTGTTCCTAACATTTTGCCTGCATCTGTGGCTGGCATCTTCAGAGGTGTATCACAGAAGGAAGTCTGTTACACACTGTGTCCATTTTCAAACTCATTTAATTTGGTATTTGAGTTATCATGTTACTTTGTTCATGTTCAAACAGTCTTCTCCCTCACACCATTTAATGACCTGCTCCAATCTTCCATGAGCCTAGGTTGAATCAGGATGTGTTCCACAAATTCAGAAGCCCCTTAAGCCACAGAAATGAAACTCTGCAAACACAGAACACAAAACTCCACCATCTTGTCTGTTGAGCAGGAGCAAAACTGTACCCTCTTTGAGTGTAGTAATCATGGATGAGATCAAAACATTCAACAGGCTGTTAGTTAGCATCTGAACAGTTCAAATGAATTCAGCAGATGCTGCATGTGATTACATGCTTCTTGTTCAGAGCTATATCAGAATTGAAGCTGCCTTCCATTGCATAACCAACCTAAAAAGCATATTGTAAAAAAAAATATTAAAAATAATATATTACATTTAGTGATGAAACTTATTCCTTCAGTGTCATGGGAGGTACATGTTCTCAGATTGATAAATAGAGGAGGGGAAGGAATTTCTTAAGGGAATCCTGAGTTGTATTATGACTCGAATGGGAACGAGGAATCAAAGCTCAGACATATATACCTGTAGGAGGCATGTATTGTGTGGTAATATCATGCAAATTAGAATAACATATTACACATGAGTAAAAGGCAGTATGAATACTTATCTACTATATCTACAATAATAAAGAGAAAAATCAACACGTGATATATCATCTACAACATCTACAGATTAATTAAGATCCTCATCTGTGTATTCCAGGATAACGATACTTGAATAGTATATAAGCCCAGTCAGATACTTGATATAGAGGAGTCAATAAGCTCAGTTGGTGAAAGCCAAAGTTCTGTAGTCTAAAGACGTGATGTCGTACTCACGGTTACAAAACACGAGTCAGGTAAGTGATATTGTGGAAATCATCCACAGGTGTATCCAATGATGTAGAACCACCGATCATGAGCTGCAGCAAGCAGCAAGATGGACAAACAGCTATGAACGCAACCGGAAAGAAAAGCGGCGAACGTTCAATGGCAGTAAAATGCCTGGAGCAAGCAGGAACTGGCAAGCGGCAACAGAACGCATTGCGCACCATGTTACGTTTTCAACAATTTTTCTTCTTCAGTGCCTTTGCTTGACATTCTTATTAAGTAATATGGATTAAGATTTCTGGTCCTTAAGTAAATATGGAACTTCCCTATAAAATACAATGCATTCATAAGTCTACATCTACAAATAGATTGTCACTGTGCGACTATTCAAAATTGAATTCAACGGCCTTTTTTCTTGCCGGTGGCATTCATAGTGTTCTGCCCCAGAAACCTTTATTCTGCTAGCTGACCAGGAATCCCTGCACCACCCTCCTGCAACCCCAAAATTCTCTGTCACTTCTCCCTACTACCCCAAAATTCCTTAACCCCCTTGATACTCCCACTGCTGTTAAAATAGCTCCCACTTTTGAAAATTGTGAACAAACTAACAGGTTTGAGACTTCCTTATCCGAAAATCTCAAAGCAGTGGGAGACCTGTAAGACCTCCATTAGTCACCATATTCAATTACCATGAATACAACAGGGGTTATCCTCAAAGGACTGGGCTCTACTGATACCTGAGAGACAAAATTGGATTAATGAACCACAGTGGGTGAATTGCTGTTATGAAGGACAATACAATCTGTCTTAAAACCATGAGCAAACCAAGGCCCCTTTAAGATTATCGGAATCTTTCTAAACTGTATGTTAATTGTTGTTGGTCCATTTCCAAGTAAAGCAACATGGGGGTGGGGGGACAGCGTTTCATACATAAGTTTTCATTCCATTTATGAGCCACCTCTAAAGTGCTCTGAAGTGCCCTGGCCATTTCAAACAGCTCAGTCCCCCCAGCCCCCAGACAGCATTTTTAATGGTGCGTTCTTTTTCAGCAATTTTTAAAACATTCCATTTGTGCTATGGTGCCGGACCATGCTGTAACATAAAAAGTAGCTCATTAGGTGTCAGATGATCACATTAGGTGTCAGATGATCAGTACATGACAGTGCAGCAACCATTGAATAGGGGGGAGCCTGAACTTTTGAAACTCCATGTTTCATTAAACTTACTGACTAAAGTGCGTGTGAATGTGTATGTGTACTCATGCACACACACCCCCAATGGAGCCCTATATATCAAAATAAATAAATAACAAGGAAACAATTCTAATTAGGTCTACTCAGAAATCAGGCCCATATTACTCAGTGAGACTTAATCCCAGCAAAGTGGCCTAGTGCCCACCCCAGTCACTGATTGCTGATTTCATTTCCCTTGTAACAGGCACCCTTTTGGGATGCCACCCTTTTGGGATGGACGATCAGCCCTGGCTTAAAGAGTGTTTGGCACATAAGAATACAATGGAGGCACACACAAACACATACACACAAACAAACTTAAGTCTGCAAGATCTAATGGAAGACATGCAGGAGTTTCAAATTTGCAGATGTGCAGCATGCAAAATGCAACTTCCCATTCCTTCTCTAATAGGCACTTTTTGGGGGTGCACAATCTGATTTAAAGAATATTTGATACAAAGAAAAAAGTTCAGTAGAAAATACAAGATAAATCTCTTTTTTGTACAAAAAAGGAAACAAACACACAAATGAAACTAGACACCATGCAAACTGAGACGAACCAAACGGAAAAGGAATGCACTGAATAAAAGACGGTGGATAGTGATGTTTTCGGAAGCACACCAGCCATTTTAAACACCACACTAGAGTGATTCAGAAATGCTTTGCCTTAGCAGCTCAAAAAAATCAGGCTAAAGCTGTGTTTAATGAGAGCATTTAATGTATTTAATGATGAGCATTTTTTGGTCAGACTGTTTTAATATGATCATTTATGACTTGGTTTTATATGACAGATTGTAATGGCCTTTGGCTGCAAACAATAATATTGTACCGATTCAGAAATGCAAACAAGAGCTGAACAACATGAGAAAGCAGTTTACATAAAATCCGGCTCAGCCTTGAGCCGCAAATGGAACACAAGCAGCTTTGTCTGAAAGGGACACAAAACAACTTTGTGTCTTAAATGACACACACACAAAAATCCAGATTATAAAATCGATTATAAAGACAGTTTGAAAGGAGCCCAAATCTTTGCCCCAGCTTACCAGGTACAACCCCATAGCGTGGAATAGCTTCCATCAACATAAAGTCATAGAGCTAGAAGGAACCACAAGGGTTTTCTAGTCCAAACCCTTGAACAACACAATAAATTCACACCTATGTCTTCCCCCAACTCCCCAAGTGGCCCCTGCTTTATGCAAGAAGAAAGCAAAAAAAAAAAAAACATGATCCCTGTTCACTCTGTTTTCCTGACCCCCAAGTGGCAACTGGTGTTACTCTGAGCATGTAAGAAAGGGCTACAAGAGCTGAGCATTGACTCATCCCTTCTTGCCCTCCCTCTCATGATCTGCCACAGTTCACAGAATCAGCCTTGCTATCAGCCATTTAGGCTCTGCTTAAAAACCTAACATGCTTCTATGGCAGATGTAGATTCATGCTTATTATAGAGTGTGTAATTTTACGTAGAATTGCACTATGCAAGATACAAATTAATTGCAAATTATATTTGAATTTTAAAAAAATTGAAAATAACATGACACATTTTCCAACACATGACATATGTTTTAGGTTTCCTGGCGCTAATTTTTCTAATGTAGATTTGCAATTTTTCTGACCCAGCCCAGTCCTTTCATTTCATTCATCAAACTGCACTTTTTCCTTTGCAGTGTATAGAGATTTTGCATACTAATTTGACTGCATCCCACCAAAGGGACCTATTAACCTACTCTTGTTCATCATTCAGCGTTCTAAAAGTAAATTGCTTTTCAATTCCAATCCTTACTGCACTTACTAATGATGGTAACTGTGGAACTGTGAAACCAGGCCTTTTATTTCCTCAGAATTTTCTGCATTTCTTGCCTTTGTTGTCAGATAGCTGTAGACAGACTGCACCCTGTCTCATGATAGCTTTTCTGAACTACAATTCTGTGCAACAATTTTTTTTCACAAAAATCCCCCCCAAAAAACATTAGCAGATATAATACAATAATGTATTGGCATGCTAATTCTGTGCAAATGTCCCCCCCCCCCAGAACAGCTATTTCCCTGACCTATTATTTACTTTTTTCCTTTAATTGAAAGTCCCCATAGCCTTTTCCTGCCCCCATCTTCTGATTTCCCTCCTTCTCTCCCCTGGCACACTCCTCCTGGTAGCATTGCATGGAGCAGTGGTTCATTTTTTACCTCCCTCTGGCAACCTCCATATTATTACTTTTCCCTGCTTCCCTTCTGTCCTTCCCACCCATAAAGCAAGCTACGCTAAAATCTGCCCCTTATGTTCAATATACTTATTATTATATTATTAAATTATTAGATGTGTTCAGCTATACTTATTTTATCTTTTATTTATTTACATATCATTGTATTTATTATTTATTCCTACACTTCTCTCCCACAATGAGAGACCCCAAGCATCTTACATAATTCTCCTCTCTTCCATTTTATCTTTTCAGCAATATTTTTGGTAAGTTAGTATGAGAATGTACGAGTGGCCCAAAGTTACCCAGTCACTGTTTAGAGAAGAATAATGATTTAATCTGAGTTCTCTCAGATCCTGGTGTGACACTCTAACCACTGACCATTCTGATCTGTGTGGATTAGCCGCTGACTGGTAGGAGTCTTAGGTGAGTCATGCAATTCCCATTGTATTGTCAGCCAGTGTTTTCTTCCAGGCCTGGCCCCAATGAATTCTCCGTTAAAGAACAAAACAAGTCTGGAAAGGGCTCTGTTCCCTACAATGGCCACTTAAATATACGGCAGCAGAATCAAGGCCATACCTTCAAAAGAAATGGGTACCTGGGCCAAGCATTGAGAGGTGTACCATCCTTAACTCTGCTGCTCCAGCACAGCCTCCACAGTGGGGCAGTGGAGTCAGGAGGGTGCCAAGGAAAGACTCCCCACCCCACTTCTGTTCCCCCTCCCTTTCACTAGGTTCTTTTCTGCACTTTCGTCTGGACACTGTGCAGCCAGCCTCTCCTGAGAGAAGGGGCATCCGGGAGACTCCACCAAGCCCCTCACCCTGCACAAAGTCAGACTTTCCCACATTTTCCCACAGCTCCTTTACCACGGGCCAGCCTCCAGGGAGGATCAGGCAACAGCGTGCCTCTCCAGGAGTTCAGCCAGGAGGACTACTAGAGTTGAACTCAGGGTGGGCTAGTGATAGGGGAGGAAGACTGGGCCACCCTCCCAGATAAAGGAGGCCCAACTGGGCAGGCAAAAGGGAGGGGCTGCCTTCTTTACAGTGGAGGCCACAAGTCAGTGGCGAGGGCTGCAGCTTGTCTTCAGCTGGAGCTAGTCACCGGGGGGGGGGGGGGCGGTCTTTGGCTGGCCTTACCTGCCATACCCATGAAGGCACCCAGCCGGGTCACTATGCAATGGCAAAAGGTGAGAAACGCCCATGCCTGTACATCCTGGTCCCGGTACTTGTCAGTCTGAAGCACCCACCACACTGGCCAGTTAACACTGGAAGGGATAGATCCAGTGCATGCAGAGAGGTGACTCTCCTGGCCATCCCTTTGCCCAGATGCTGGAGTCCTGCAGCAGCAGCTTGGCAGCCTAGCTGTCTGCACACCTGGCCATCCAGTGGAGCACCTCTGACCCCATAGGAGTGGGCAGCCAGCAAAGAGCCGAGGCCTGGCCAAGAGAAAGGAAGGGGAACAAGAGATGCAAGAGGAAGGGTGTTTCTTCTGTCTGTCCACTTGCTCACCTGCTGCTGAGTTTTCCTGCGACAGTCTTGCTCTCTCTGCCTGCCCTGGCTACTTGCACTTTTGGAGAGGAGGAGGGAGAGAGGGCAATAAAATTCACCCCAGCCAACCCAATTACAAGCAAGTGGTACCTAGGGTGACAGTCCCATCTGTCCCACCCATGAATATGCCATTGAGCAGAATTCAAGATGGACAAATTCCCATCCTCTTTCAGTGAATCCAGAGAAGTCCCTTCATGGTGAAGATCCAACAAATAAAGGGTTGTTGCAGCTCCATAATGAAGGTGCAATTCCTGGACTCCACAAAGGAGAACTAAGGGGAGCTTTTAAAGTTTCATCACTGCTAGCTCTAGATTTGTATACACTTCTCTGAGTTTGTGCAAGACCTTGCACATTCAATTATGTCTAATTTTTTTTGGCCGGGGTTCTGAGCAGGCAATGATTTTTTTCTCCTCCCAGTATGTGAGAGTAGTGGAAATCAGACGCATAAAGAAATCCCTAGCTATTAATCTCCCACCAGTAGAGAACTGCAGTATCTTTTGAGAGGCTAAACATCCACTTAACAACTTAACAATTTAATCATATAGAACAACCAGTCAGCTGGGAGGAAGAAATTATCAGGTTTCATAGGAAGGTGAAGTATAATAAGGTTCCCTAGTTAACAAGGATTCCTAGAAGTATAACAAGGTGAAGTATAACAAGGTTTCCTAGAAGTATAACAAGTTTTCCTGATGTCTATTTTTATTTAAGGGTGTCTGTTATATTTGAATTCACCATGCAAAGCCCAATAACTTAATTATTTTACAGCTAGTAAGGGAGTTGTTTTGTCACAGAGTGACAGAGCTTAACCAATTAAATCCTACTGAATTACAACTTGTTAAATATTAATTTTAATTAATTAACTATAGATTTCTACCTGTCCTTTTGATACAAAAGAAATCCAAAAGTGGTTTATCATCTATAGAATGATAAAATACAATTAATTTTGGTGATTCTTCTGACATAATAATGTTCTGATACAAACCCTAAGTCTCATTAAGTCCTTCTACTTATTCTTATTCCTTTTCAGCCAGTCACATTTTCTGACTGCTGATAATTAGGTGGTCAGCTGGTCTGTTGTGTACTCTCCCAGAACTGCTGGACACCTTAGACATAGAGCAGTGAATCAGGAGGTGCAGCCTTAGTTCAGCTGAGGCTGATTACTCTTGTTTTCTATGAGTTTCTGTGAGTGAATACATAGTCGGCAAATTCTCATGGGCACAATATCCAGGAATAATCCAAAGGCGTGTATGATTTTTATATGATTAGTGGGATTTTCTAATATTAAGGACATATTGCATGACAAATTGTATTTTGGTGTAAGTGCTTGGAATTTATAGATCTCCTGCCTTTCTCAGGCTAGCCAGTTTGCATCATTCAAGAATTAACTGAGAAGCTGAACGAGTGCTGATGAACAGAATGTGTACCAGAGGAATGGAGAAAGGGCATCATAATCAAGTTACCAAAGAAAGGCAACCTCATTGACTGAAACAACTGGCGAGGAATCACCCTCCTCTCGGTCCCTGGAAAAGTGCTTTGCCTTGTTCTGCTGGATACGATAAGATGATGTGAGAAGAGCAAGCTGGATTCTGTCATGGATGCTCCTGCAGTGAGTACATCTTCACCATGTGCAACATAATTGAACAAAGTCTTGAATTTCAACAACCACTGTCTATCAACTTCATTGATTTCAAGAAGGCATTTGACAGTGTGTACTGGGAATCACTGTGGAACATCGCAAGAAGATATGGCATCCCCCTACACTACATCAGCATTTTCCAAAACCTATACCTCAACTCCAGCTGCTGCATGAGGACTGATAATGGCACCACTGAATTTTTTAACATTGAGACTGGAGTAAGTCAAGGTTGCACCCTTTCACCATTTTTGTTCCTTCTCATTATGGACTTTGTCATGAAGAAAGCAATGAATGGAATGAAGTTTTGCATTCAGTGAAAAGATCAATCTTGGCTCACTGACCTGGACTTCACCAATGACATCGCCCTGCTGGCGGACAGCAGAACATGACTACTAACCTCGAAAGGGAGTCTGAGAAGATTGCTATCAGGATCAGTGGTGATAAGACAAAGGTTATGCAGACTGGAAATGCCCCCATGAACATATTGCTTTTGGTTAGCCAACAGCGTATTGAAGAAGTAAAACAATTTACTTACCTTGGTGGCACACTGGCTTGTGATGGAGATGTTGAAGCCAATGTGAATTGTAGAACTGGCAAAGCTTCAGCAGTGTTCCAGAGGATGTGCCAAATCTTTTCAACATCTACCATATTAGGATGAAAATACGACTCTTCAGCACCATCTTCATACCAACTGTAATTTACACCAGTGAAACATGGAAGACCATCACAAGAATAGCCCAAAAGCCAAACATGTTCCAGCAGTGGTACCTTCACTTACCGTGACTACATTACAAACAAGGAAATTCTGCACAGAAGTGGTATACAGAGGCTGCAGGACATTGTGACAGAGCAATAATTGCATCTTGCTGGGCACATCCTATGTCTACCAGGTCACCATCACAGAAGACCATGATGTGATTGGTACCATCTGGAGAAAAGCAAATGTGAGGTAGACCACAGAAGACATGGTGCCAGACCTTCAAAGAAGACCTAAATGAGGTTCACATCTCATGGGACAAAACTGAACTCATCGCAGCCGACCGAAAACACTTGGGCCGTTTCTGCACGGCCCATGTATGACGGCCTGGGGGCGCCAAAAAAGGCGCTGCAACGCAGCAGCGGCGACCTGACTCCCCTTCCCTCCCCCCAGGGCGGCATCAAGCCACCCTAAACAACAACCCTTTAAAGGGTTGTTGTTGGGGAGGGAGCGTCTTCCCTGCGGCGCGGTGCGAACCGCGCCGCCGGGAAGACGCTGTCTCCCGTCTCCGCCGCACTCACGGTGTCCTCCTCGTCGCCTGCGGGGCGTCGCAGCCCCGCCCACACTGTCCTCCGACCTCCAGGGGTCGGAGGGCAGCGTGGGCGGGGCTGCGACGCCCCGCAGGCGACGAGGAGGACACCGTGAGTGAAGCGGGGGAGGGCGCAGAGGCGGCTCCGTGCGGAGCCGCCTGCCGTCTGCCGGCCTCCCCTTCGCCTGCTCGCACGCTGCCGGCGTGGGGGCGCCTCCTGGCCGTGCGGAAACGGCCTTGGAGAATACTTATTGCCCAATGTGCCTAGTTGCACAGACAGAACTAAGTCTAAGTAAGCCTTCCTTTCAGATTTGTCATTCCCAGGATCCTGTGGAAAAATGAAATTAGTATTGTGCCTTTAACAATTAAAATTATGTAGCTATTTAACTATAACTACCCTTCTGATATACTCCAGCTCCAAGTGAAATCTGCATAACCGCTTCAAAAAAGAGCTTTTGTGGTGTGCACAGAATATGAGTAGATTGGGGGCAAGGGGCAGATCTCTATTTCCCTATGAAGTTGATTGAGTGGCCATGGGCAGGTTTGTCTGTCTCAGCCTAACACTCCTCACAAGGCTATGTGTGAGAATAGTCAAACGCAAACCTCTTTGTATTCCCAGCGGCAGCCATGGCGAAAATATTATCCGGCGCCCAAACGGGTTTAAGTGAATAATTCAAGGTTCCTTCCGCTCAGTGCCATTATGTATGTAAGCCTCTTGTGTCCCGAGTCCTGGCCTTCACTAATTAAAATTATGTAGCTATTCAAGTGAATCCTCAAGGGTTTGGTAGCGGACACTTATGGGTTTATAAGGAAATTACAGAGTAAAGAATGGCAGTATGTTCAATTATTCTAGTATATCAGTAATTACAAAATTGGCATTTCACTCTACAGGTGGCTGTGTAATGTAGGCTGAATAAAAGCACCATTACAAACTGCTTAATGTGCTTGTTTCTAAACAGCCACGTGGAGAGGCATTGAAGAAAACCTCCTTAAAGTGTAATACAGGGCAGATTGCTGCGGAGAGAGCACTCTTATAAAACAGTGGGTAAAATTAGTGGAAAATGTGATGAATTTTGGGACAGTAATGGGAATTCATTCTGGAAGCCGGAGCTCTTGTGTATTCAATTTATCTTAATTCTCCTACTAAAGAAAACCACTAAACATGATGCATGCAATAAAGGACCAGATGCTTTCTTGTGGAATTTATATATATGGTTTATTCATTGCAAAATAAGTAGCATGGATAATTTTGTGTAGAATCGCACTGGATGCTGAATCCATACTTAACATAAAGTGGATATAAAATTATATTTTCCAATTTCCAAAGCATTTCACAGCAATTCTCCTATGTTTTTTCCTTCTCCTAACTTAAAGGAGAAATATGCCTCACAGCTTCATATTATGATGCTAATTATGAGTTGCATTTCCCTATGATTTACTTCAGATGTTCGGTTACTAGATTTAAAGGAAAGTGAAGTGGGCATGAATGGAGGGCTAAGAAAATCACAAATCTTTGCCTGTGTTGGTTCCTAGCTTCCAATACTCCCTTAGTATCAACTATTTATCTTTCCTTCCTGTTTGCTTCTATCTCTGTTATATCTTTGATTTACTTCACTAGCAGTCTACTGGTAATAAAACAATAACAAAATGGACAGGGAGTTCAAAAAATCCATTGCGGTTAATAATTCCTCACTCATGGGAAGGAACCTCTCCTGGCAGCACTGCCTTGTCCTTGGTTCCATGTCACCAGCTCCCTCCAGCATCCTTCTGTCCTCCTGACGCTGGACGTCATGGAATATTTGAAAAGGCCCACAAAGAGTCACAAAGTTTATTTTGGGTTCTCAGGCTAGCTTAGCTCTCTAAAGTGCAACCAGAGCAAAAAACCCCGGAAAAGGATGTTTGGAATGCTGCAGCTGCTAAATGCCGCCGGACAGCCTGTTTCTCCAGCTCATGGTACACTATGAATCAATGTCCTCCAAAACATCCTATCAAAGCAACCAATCCCGTAAACTAACACTCAATGCTAAGAAAAGTTGAGTCTAGCGAGGAAACAGAGAAAGCCCTAATATGAGATGGATTAACTCAGTCAAAGAAGCCATACCAGTGAAGGACCAGTGCAAACTGGAGCCCTGGGCAAAATCTGAGTTTGATAATTCAGCAATGCACACACACACACACCCCAGGCCCTTTGTAGCTAAGCACCTAGTGGCATATCTCAGTAAACCGGAGTTTGGCACCCCCCCCCTGGGGAACTGCCCTCCCCCACCATGACCAAGCAAAGATTTTTTACATCAGGTTGTTTCAAAGTCACCATCACATTATAGAACATGCCCCATCTCACAAATCTGAACACAGCAATAGGCCATGCCACACAGCAGAATTGTTTTAAAACACTTGTAATGCTTTCAAAATGTTTTATTACTACTAAGGAAACATTTTATGGTGTTGTACCTAGTCCCTCCCCAATTGGGGGAAACAGCATCACTTTCAATGCTATTTAAACTGGGAACCCCAGATTCTCCCTTTAAGGTGGATTTAAAAAGAGAGTCTGGGCTCCCTAGTTTAAACAAGTATTGCTGGAATTCACCCCCAAACAACATCATTTTCAATCGTGTTTAAACTAGGGAGCCCAGATTCTCATTGAAAGTGATGCTATTTTGGGGTTGATTCTCCCCCACCCTGAAACAGCATCACTTTCAATGTTTAAACTGGAAAACTCAGATTCTCCCTTTAAATCCATGCCAAAGGGGGCGATTTAAAAGGAAAATCTGGGGAAATTTGGAGGTGCCTACTCTCAGGGGTGCAATTGTTAAGCTAGCAGCACCAAACATTCAGAGTATATTTAGGAGACTCTCTTACTGATAGCACCCAGGTTTGGTGAACTTTGGTTCAGGGGGTCCAAAGTTATTGTCCCTCAAAGGTGTAGCCCCCATCTTGTATTAGCTCCCATTGGAAACAATGGAGGATGGGGCACCCCATTTGGGAGTCCATAGCTTTGGACCCCCTGGACCAAACTTCACAAAACCTGGGTGCTATCAGTAAGAGATTCTCCTGATGATACCTCCCAGGTTTGGTGAAGTTTGGTTCAGGGGGTCCAAAGTTATCGACCCTCAAAGTGTAGCTTTCCATTAGAGGAAAAGAGACTTAAGTTTGAGAAAGGTTCCTCGGGCTTCAAGGGAGGCTTTGTGAAAGTTTCATGCTGTCCTCTGCAGAGCTGAGTGCTAGGCTACAACTTGGTAAGAGTTTGAAGTTGGTTTCCTGTTCCTTATTTGCATTTCCTAGTTTCTTATTTGTGAATTCATCTGGAAATACTAAGGATAATAGCACAAACTGAAAACCAGCTTCAGCTTCCTAAGCTTGTTTTTGTTGTTGTTAACTACCATTCTTTTTCCAGCCACACTTTTTGCCCTCAGTTTTGACCAGGTCTCCTTAGGACTCTCCCAACTGAACCTTATCGTATCCTAGGTAGACATTCCATGCCACCCTGTCTTATTGGCAATGGGAAAAACCTCCAGGCTGCTCTTGCAACCCCCGCCTCCTTTGGAAGGATGAAGAGGGTGGGCATGGGGAAAGGCAGTTGCCATGGCAGGAGAAAAAAAGGTTGCTGGGACTGCCAGGAGCTTTCGACACTGCAATGTGCAGAAACTCAACTGGGGAAAGTAGAGCCAAGAGATCCCAGAAGATAAGTCTCCCCTCTCTCCCTTTCTTTCACTTTCAGTTTCTGAATGAAAAGGTTTGGGGATTAATGGCTTTGTGGAAGTCATACCTGGTGCTCTGAAGTCTCAGCTGTGTAGAAGCTGGCTGTGATTCTTCAGCAGAGAGAGGCTGTCAAGAAAACCCCTTTGTGTATTTTTAGAGACACTCTTTTCTATCCTCATATGCCATGCTGGAAATTAACTTTTACATTTATTTTACTAAGAAAAGATTTTTGGGTTTAAATGTAGGCTAGTAGAGCCCCCCTTCTCCTTTTAGCCCCAGTATTCTTTAAAAACATTGTCTTACCTCCCTACAGCTCGAAATACCACCCCAAGTTATACCTTGGAGTTACCTGGGATGCCCTGACCTGGATGGTTCAAGCTAGTCCAGTCTCATTAGATCTCAGAAGCTGAGCAGTCTGCTGTGAATAGAGCAAGTAACTGAAAATTCCACTGTTTCACTTGTGTTGGTTTTTACTGGTTCTAAGTCCCACCCCAAACTGTGTGGACATGGTAATTGGCTGGAACTGAGTCGTGCATGGAGATTGGCTGGAAGTGTGTCCTGCTTGGTTATTGACTAGAAGTGAGTTGTCTCAACATTCTGGACTTGCTCAATTATATGTAGAAATCTATATCCTAACTTTCTCTTCAATGGGAACCAAAGCAGATTACATTATTCTCCTTTTCTCCTTTCTATCCTCACAATAACCCTATGAGGGAGGTTAGACTGAAAGTACAAGTGAGCTTAACAGCATCATGGAGGTTTGAAGCTGGGTCTTCCAGATCCTATACAGAAGCACTGCTACACTGCTATACTTCACTGGCTTTCACCACCGCTGTTGTTGAACAGTAGCAAGCAGCCAGGCCTAGTTGAGTCATAAAAGTCAAGTGGCATCATGACCAGAGTTTGCTTCCAGGCCTAGGGTTGCCAACCTCTAGATGGAACCTGGCAATCTCCTGGAATTACAACTGAATTTTAGATGACAGAAGTGGAGCAGCAGCCAGAGATGCCAAAGAGGCAATTGGCTACAAATCCTCTTCCCTCCCAGAAAAGCCCATTGCTGGGAATGACTGACATTTCTGACAAGACAACCTTTAATGCCATAGTTTAAATTATTACATTATATATAATGCTCAGCCATCGAAGTCTGGTGAACTTTGTTTCAAGGGACAGTGGGAGATGAGCCCTACCCCTCAGAGGGTCCATAAAATAGGACCTTCTGAAGCAAAGTGCACCAAACTAGGGTGCTTTTACCAGGAGAGTCTCCTGAAGTCACTCTGAGAGTTTAGTGTCTCTACCTTGAAAAATGTGCAGTCTGCCTACACACACTGAGAAATAACCCATTGGCTGCAATGGAGTCACATCAGATCAAAGAATCTGTCAGGCTCTTCAGCAATTGTCTATGGTGGGGAAATGACCCATTTCCAGAGTGGCTTCAGGAGACTTAAATGGGGCTTGCTATTATGCCCAGCTGACTCTGGGCTGGAGATTTTGTTGGGGGCTCTGGTGAGGGTTTTGCTATGGGTGGGGCGCCAAATTTTCCACAGGGCTGTCGGTCAGTCTCCTGAAAGGAACCAGTCAATGTTGCTGATGTTTGGATGGTTGGAGACTCATTCTGTGGGCACCAGGTTCTCCTTCAGTTGGGTGCCCATAGCATTTGACTCTCCTAAACAAATTTCACTGAAGTTGGCTGGTTCCTTTCAGGAGACTCACCAGCAGCCTTGCAGGAAATGTGGTGCCCCTGGTGCAGAGCAAGACCCAGAGCCCCCCCCCCCAATAAAATATCCAGCACAGAGTCAGCTGGGAATAACAACAAGCCCCATCCCACCCTACACTTCCCACTGTTTCATATGGAGGGGGGAAAGCATCATTCCTCCAGGAGAACAGCAGGCAGGCTCTTACTTCCTTCCACACCCACAGCAACGCCTTTCTGCTAGTTATGATAATATCGGATAGTGTTCCACAGTAGTTTTCACTGGGTGGAAATCAATCTGTTCAGTACCCAGTACACAATTTGATGTTACCCATGCATTCATTCTTTTCTCTAGATGTTTGCCATGTATTTTTCAGTAATAGACAATAGACTGATTGGTCAAAAGTTCTCAGGCAAGTTTGTGGCTTCTTTTTTATGTACAGGTGCAATAAATTCAATTCAATACCTTTATTGGCATAAACAAAGAAGTTAATAAAAGTATGAATAAATACATAGTTAATATAACTGGAGCAGATCTGCTGAGCTAACGCTAAAAAAAATTGCCACATCCACAGTTCTATGTGGACACGGATCACACAGTAAAAAATAAATCTTCGCCTCATCAGAAAATAAGTGGCAATTCTGGATATGAGGATCAATAAAGAGCCTTCTACCGGTAAGTGAGGTATACATTTGCAGACTAGTAGAATATGTTCAAACAACTCAATTGATCTCTAGGAAAGGAGGCATGTTGTTTTGTGGTGAGGGATCCATTGGAATCTGCCCCACAGGTAAACAGAAGGAAGAGCATTCAAATGAGCCAGGATAAATATGCATCTTAGTTGGGGCGAGGATAAATTTAAAAAGTACAATGGCAGGGCTCTATTGGGAGGAAGAATGATAAGTCCCATAGGTAGAATGGCTTTCAGGTAGTGAGGTGATAAGTTTTGAGTTTCTATGTCAATTAATCTTTATGTCAGAAGACTGACAATTTGCGATTCTTCCATATTGGCAAAGAAGTCCAATGAGAAGCCCAGAGAATTTATTTTAGTAATAATTTGAGAATTCCAATCAGAAGAGAATGAATTGGATAACATCAGATAGGTAAGGCTACCAGGCTTGGATCAAAAATGTAAGTGCACCTTAGTGAATCTTAGTGAGTATAATCTTAGGCTGATTCTGCATGGGCCAAAAACAGAAGTGTGAAAACAGTGTGAAAATGGTATAAAAGGGTTTAAAACGGTGTAAAAGGATTTATACTGTTTTCACACCGTTTTCACACCACTGTTTCTGGCCCATGCGGAATCAGCCTTAGTGAGTATAATGCATCTTAGTGAGTATAATCAGATCCAAATCTCATTCAAGTTTGAACCAGTTTCGGAGCATAGGGCATAATAAGATACACAATTGGAGACACCAAGTAGATTTCAGAGAAAACTGACTGGATTCTCTCTGCGGGTTTTAGTGAGCCATTCAGCCAGATAGGTGTGCCATATAGAACCTGTGACATCAGTCTAGATCTGAAGACTCTTATGGCTGCTGCAACGTATTATCCGCCCTTTGTATAGAAAAAGCATCTAATTGCCACTGCACTCTGTTATCACAGGAAAAGATATGTTTATAGTGTGTGGTCCATTTCAGATTGAATTGCTAGCGAATGCCCAGATAACTGAAGTTTTTTACTTGCTCGATGTGATTCCTGTTGATAATCTAGAATGACACCTTCCACAACTTGGAGAATTTTGGTGCAATTATGGAGTTGAGCCAGGCATAATTTTGGTGCAATTTTTAGAGTTGAGCCAGGAATCTGGGAAAATGCCATAATGATCTAAAAATGTTAATACGTTGACTAAGGGTTGAGCTCCCAATCTGCATATTTTTAAAAAGATCACTTAATGTGCCATCTAAACCTGATGTTTTGTGGCTTTTCAATGATTTTAATAATGCCATAATTTCTTGTTTGTTGACCAGAGGCCAAGGTAGTGCATCAGATAGAATTGTCCCTTGGAGTTCTTACTTGACAAGTTGTGTTTGTATGGAACACTTTGATTAAAGCTAAGAGTCTTTTTTCCATATTTAAGGATTTTAATTTGTGCCATAGAAGTTCCCTATCTACTAAATTGAAGGGACCCTTCAAATCAAGAAAAGCAGCGTAAAGCTTACTTTTCCTTGTGCATACATATTTGCTTGCTAGATGTTGGAGGACTAGACAATGGTCTAGAATAGAGTTGCCTGCACGAAACCCAATTTGTTCTGGGCCGAGAAGCTGATGTTGGTCTGTCCAGATGATGCAGGTTGCAAAGTCAAGTATTGTTGTTTGTTCAATGCACTATAAATGCTCTTGTATATGGTTTTAGATCTGCCCCACAGGTAAACAGAAGGAAGAGCATTCAAATGAGCCAGCATAAATATGCATCTTAGTTGGGGCGAGGATCTGTGGGGCAGATCTGTGGGGCAGAATAATGGTTTTAGCAAAGGCAGCACTTAAAAATGAATGTTAATTCTCATATTCATTTGGGACTATTTTCTAATGTAGAAGCATGCTATTTTCTCTTCTTCCAAATTAGAACTGCCCTAATTTTAATAAGGTTTGAAAGTGGTGCCAGAATATAGTTTTATCAGAATTGTTACATATTGGTATCACACCTAATCTTGTTTTGGATTTTACTTTGATTTTATCTGTGGTTTAATGAAATAAATTGTTCACCTGCTAGAATTAGTCTCTGTGCCAGATGACTGAAAAACAGAAAAAATATCAGCCCAGTTTTTTAAAAGGGTGTCCAGAGGACAGCCAAGAAATTCAGGCCAGTTAGCCTAACATCTGTTGAATGTAAATTAGTAGAAATAGTTATTAAGAAGTGAATGACTAAGCACATTGAAAAACAAAGGCTGCTGAGAGAAAATCAACATGCCTTCTTCAAAGGGAAGTCCTGCCTCACCAATCTGTTAAAGTTCATTGAACAGGTTAAGAGACATGTGGATAAGTACAAGCTGGTACACATCATATACTTCGACTTTCAGAAATCTTTCAACAAGAGACCTCACCAAAAACTCCTGAATAACCTTTGCAGATAATAGGATGTATCTTTTATAGACAGTTCTTGCAATGGAAGCAAATGACCAGTGGGGTTCCACTAGGAGCAGTATTTGGAGCAGTGCTATTTAATTTGTTAAAAAATGGTTTGGATCTCAGGTTGAACTGTGCAATAGCCACGTCTCTAGATATACTAAATTATTCAGGATGGAGAAAATTAGATTGTGATGAGCTACAGGAGGATCTCTCTAAATTGAACTAGAGTGACTAATGAAGCTCAGCATAAATAAAATGTAGGGTGATCTACATATTGGAACAAAAAATTCTACTTCAAAATATATGCTGATGGGATCTGAACTGACTGAGACTGAAAGAGATATCAAGTTATTGTTGTCAAGATGTCAAGTTATTGTTCAAAGCTCAGTAACCGTGTAAGTCCAGTGTGGGGCAATGGTGAAAAAAGGCAAATCTTACAAGCAGGGAATTATTGTGGGAAACGGATTGTAAATAAAACTGAGAGTATTTCTGCATGAAGCTGTAGTAAGACTTCATTTGGAATACTGTGTGCAGTTCTGGTCACTGTATTTTTGAAAAAGTAATTGTAGAATTGGAAAAAAAAATACATACAAAAGACAACCGAGATGGTCAGAGGGTTGGCGAATCCTTCCAAAGAGAAATGGTGTGAGACTTTCCAATCCAGGAAAAAAGATAGCTAAGGAAGACATGATAGACATTTCTTAAATTACACATGGGGTGGAAAAAGTGGATGGGGGAGCTTTTTCTTTCTCCCTTACAATATTGGAACTCAAGGCATCCAATAAAAATGTTGAGAAATAAATTCAGAACAGAAAACAGGATATAAGGAATAAAGTGAACAGATGTCCAGAAGCAGTTGTGTGATCAATGAGAGCTAAGAAGTCTGAAACTAAATTTAGACAATATGGAGTTGCTACTGGTGGGGGAATGTTTAGCTAGGGAATTGGAATATCTCTTGTTCTGGAAGGCATTCCACCACAGTCTTTTTCCATCTACACTGGCTCCTATTTCATTTTCAGGCTCAATTAAAGATGCTGGTAGTGACCTTGGAAGCTCTATATAGCTTGGGAGCAACATACCCAAAGGATTACCTTCTTCCATATGAACTTACCTGTCCACACCACTCATTTTCAGAGCCCCTGCTTTGGGTGTTTCTGTCATCTTAGATTAAAGGAATGGCAACTAGAAAAAGGGAGTAGAAACCTTGGAACTTCCTCCTCAGGGAGAGCCATCTGTCTTCCTTTAATGTTGTCTTTTGCTGGCTGGTGAAGCCTTTTTTGTTTTGTTTGGCACCCCCTCTCCCCCCGCCCCCACCAGTAAGACTTTCTGGCTCTCCTCCCTGATTGTGCTGTTACATATGTTTGTACAACTATACTTTTTGTTGAATTGTTCAAATATTTTATTTATACCCTATTTTAAATGCTGCTTTTAACGCTTTAGATGCTTTTAATGTTTTGATGTTTGCCACCCTGGAGAGACACTTCTCGGGTTAGAAAAAAGAGGCATAAATGTTTAAGATAAATAAATAAACCAAGGAATGTACCACCAAAGGAGGTTAAGTAGCCAAGAGCATAGTCAATTTTAAAAGGAGGTTAGACAGATTCATAGCAGAATGGTCCGTCAATGAGGGAGTTTCCATATCCGGAAGCAGGAAACTTTTGAATGCTAGTGCTGGAGGCAGCACTGGCCTCCAGGACAACTGGCTGATGATTGTATGAAATAGTGTGCTGGACTAGCCTAATCCAGCAGGCTCTTCTTATGTTCTGATCAGCCTAAGGGCTTCAATATATATTACATCTATCACAATAGTCACAGGGGCTTGCTGCAAAATGCCAAATACTAGTTCCCCATTGGAATTGATTTGGCAGCACCACTGGAGCCCAATTTGGACTGAGACCAAGGAAGGGTTCCTGCCTTCTCCACTCTCCCCACTAGTTATTAGACCTGCAGGGGATGGGGTAAAACATTCAGTGCATGTACAGCTCCCCCGCCCCTTAATGAGGTCAATAATACCCATCTGGGACATTTTAGGTTACAAAATGATGCAGGAGGCAGGCAGGAACATTCTTATGCTCTTAATTACTTAGACTGCCCCTGGTTGGTCTAGGATCTGAGAGACTAGGATTTTAATTGCCCCTATGCTGTAGAAATTTGCCAGGTGACCTTGGGCCAGCCATGCACACTCACATAATTGGAGGAAATAAAATGGAGAAGAATGATATGTTTGGGCTTCCATTTGAGTCTCCACTGAGGAACAACACGGTGCAAATCGAAATAAATGAATAACTATACTTATTTGTATAAAAGCAGAATTGATAGTACATTTTGCTATGCTAGACCTCTGCACTGCTGTGCTAGTAATGCTTTTTCAGTGAATCAGGCTAGTGATGGTGACCCACTTTTTACTGAATCATATTCAAATCTATGTGCCATCCCTCCTCATATATTATCAGAACCATTAATTCATATAACACAAGACAAAATATATGGAAATATGGAAGTTTTAACCCAAGTTTTAACATTAAAAAAACATTACAACATAAGCTTCAAAAGAAGCACCCTCAATTTAAATATTGGATGAGAGGAAAAAATAATTAAGCAATAGAATACCAGCAGGACCTGCTATTACAACATGATAATAATTCCCCTGGGTCTTTTTAGTGGTCTCTAATCCCAGCTATAAATAGCAGATAAAAACAAATACTGGAGCTTTCATTTTACATTCCTTTTCCATTTTATAACTAGGATACATAATAGAGGCATAGCAGAGTATGTGAAAATCTAAATAATAATGATCAGGACAGAAGGTACAAGGGCTTACAGGATACACTGAAGCCAATTTTTAAAAAATCCTTTACCTAACATTGGCTCATATGCAGGAAAATGGTACATCTACTTTCAGCAATTTATTCTTTTACAGTACCCGGTGACAGCACTGAGAAAGAAGATCACTAAATACCACAATTTTAAAATCAAGATACAGCAACTATGCCCAAACCAGCCGAGGTCATCCCAGTGGTAATTGGTACCTTGTGCCAAAAATGCTAGGGCAGCACTTGAAACATCTTCAAATTGACAAAATCAACATCTGTCACATTCAGACAGCAGTCCTGCTGAGATCAGAACAAATACTACACCGATACATTACAATGTCCTAGGGCTTTGAGTGAGGATGGAATTGTAATGAAAGGCCAACAACCAGCTAAAGAACTAGCAGCTGTGATAGTTAAAACAAATTAAATAACAATAAACACCAGTGTTCCAGTATACAAAAACTTTTCTGCCCATGGAATAGATTCTTACCAATCTAAAATGACCACTCTAACAGGCAACCATGAGCCTGCCTAACTTCTTCCTCCCAGTACTATATTGAAAGAGTGGTTTCAAAAAAGTTGTTTGTAGAAATGAAAAAGAACAGGTGCTGCGAAAACCACAATAATGGAACAAAAGAAAAAAGAAATAGGCACTTTAAAAAATTATATTTAGGCAGTGTAATTGTTAACATAAAACCAAACTAGGTATATTATTACGTAAAAGGTTTCATCAGGAGATCTCTAATCTAACTATATTATCATCTCAAAACCTTAGGTTGGAGAGGTCTTAAAACTACCCTTCAAATATATGTAAATAATTATCATAAAATGAAATTCTAGCACTTGTTTTTTTGCTACTAATCACCATGGAAACCTGTATTTGTTGGATTCAAATTGGAAGCTCTCAAGATTCTCTAAAGCATTTTTGGTTTAGAAGTATACCTTCTATCGCAGACATGATAATTGTTTCAAGGGCATCGCTGTCCAACCAATGCCATTACAAATATATTCTTTTCTAGTCTCAGCTAAAGACATAAATATTGTGAATGCTGCCAAATTCTTAATATTTTATTCAGATTTCAGGTGAAAGGTTTATCTAAACCAGAATTTCAGATTCAGAACATGAATACAGAGAGGCAGCCCCCACACTGCTCCTGGAGTACAGGGAATCCTGAGAAATTATTTGGGCGGGGGGTCTGAAGTGGGAAGAGGGAATTGGTGGAAATTTCAAATGTAATTCAGATCTTATCCATAATTCTTTGTGTATGTGTATATCCTTCCATAAATAAACATTTCTCTATACATTTGTAGCCTGCAGTAAAAAGGCAAGGTCAGATGATGGGACGGGGAAAACTCCAACAAAATAGACTGGTTCTGTTTATCCAAACAAATACCAAGTTGGAAACAGTCATTAGAGTAAAAGGTAACAAACAGCACAGTCCTAAGAGGGCCTGTTTGTAAGTGCTTAGAGAGCCAACTAGTTGTTACACTGGCATCTTAGAGATACAACATTGTGAGGAGGAGTTGCATGGGCACAGTGTCCCAGCAATACTCCACTGCTTCAGTGGGTTCTCATTAGAGAAGCAGTGGTGTAGACCCCTGCACCCGTGGTGGAAGGATAGGCCATAAGTACGGCATCAAAAAGCACACAAAGATTAGTGACATGGTGGTGGCAGGAATCAGCTGCATTCCTTCAAGAGCTGGTAACTGGCGGCTCGTTTGTTCACGGGAGGTGCCTCCAGAGATCATATCACACCCGGTGGTTGGTAACTGCTTTGCACTGGCTTCCAGTTGAATTCCAAATCATCTTCAAGGTATTGGTGTTAACCTTTAAGGCCTTACGCGGTCTGGGACTCCTTTCAGACCTCAGGGACCGTCTCAACGAGCATATGTCCCATCGCCGGGTCTCTGCGCACCGGGTAGAGGCCAATCTACTGGAGATCTCCGCTTCCTCTATGACGCGGTTTGATTTCACTAGGGCTGTTGTGGGCCTTTACGGCCCTGGCCCCTGCCTGGTGGAATGCTCTTCCTCCAGCTGTCCGGGCCCTGCGGGACCTAAATGAATTCCGCAGGGCCTGTAAGACCGAGTTATTCCGCTGGGCTTTTGGGGAGGCTGGCTGCTGATAGGTGCCCATTAACAACTGAGATCCACTGTTCCCCTCTCAGAGTTAGAGGAGTTAATGGTTGAACGCCATCTGTTTTAAATATTTATGGATTTGGAGCGCTGCATTTTAACTGGTATTAAATGGGCATTTTTATCCTGTTTATCCACTTGCCTGTAATTATGTTGTAAACCGCCCTGAGCCCTTTGGGGGAGGGCGGTATAAAAGTGGAACAAATAAATAAATAAATAAAATAAACTGGCAACTCCCATCCACGCCACCCCGATCCAGCCATAGGACCTCCATCTTAGCTGGATTTAGCTTCAGTTCACACTTTTTTTAATCACTCCACTATGACCTCCAAATAGCTGCCCAGGACGGCTGGGGCAGCGTCTGGATTACTGTGCATCCACAGAGAGAACTGGGTGTCATCAGCATATTGGTGGCAACTCAGGCCAAACCTCCAGACTAACCCAGCAAGAGGGTGCATATGGATGTTGAACAGTATTGAGGAGAGAATCACCCCTTGTGGAACTCCGCATACCAACAAATGGTGTGCAAAGGTTCTCTTTGATTACTACCCTCTGTCCCCAACCCTGGAAAAATGGGCACAGCCATTGTAAGGGTGATCTATGAATCCCAGTGTTGGAGAGGTGATTGCTCAAGATGTCATGGTCAACCAAATCAAACCCTGCTGTCAGACCTAACAATATCAGCAACATTGACTTGCCTTGGTGCCTCTAGAAGTCATCCATAAGGGTGGTCAGAGCTGTTTCCATCCCATGGTCAGTGCAAAACCCAGATTGGAATGGGTCTAAGATGTAAGCTTCCTCCAGAAAAATCTGGAGCTGTTCTGCACCACTCTCCCAACTACCTTACCCAGAAAAGAAAGCTGGGATACTGGGCAGTAGCCAGAAGGATCTAAAGGATCCAGCAATTGTTTCTTCAGGAGCAGCCTCCCCACAGCCTTTTTTGACCCTCAGGAAAGGTCCCACTATTTAGGGACAAGTTGACAATATTCCCTAAGGGGGTCCCTATGGCATCCCCACTGGCTTTTACCAGCCAGTCTGATAATGGATCCAAGAGGCGTATGGCAGTTTTCACAGTTCTCAGTAGGCTTGGTGATTCGGTATATCCAAATTTTTAAAAAATACCCCCCAAAAAGCTGCATTTGTCTCTTTTCCAGCTTTTATCAAGTCTCCAAATACACTACATTGTCATAATTATTGTATTTAATAATGAAGAGAAATGTTCAGCAAGTATTAAATGAATAAGCCCTATTATGTAGACAAAGATTAATGCATTTAAAAAGAATGGGATTTCCATACTAAAAGCATATTCTTCAGAGATATGGTAGTGAATCTAAATAAATACTATGTATGGTGGACACCACCTCTTTTAAGTAATCGACACATCAAAAGAAACCACTTACAGGCTGTATATTGTTGACTCCTTCTTTTCCACTTGAGACTGGATGTGACTGTTTTACCACATAGGTGAAGCAACAGCTAGCCAGTGAAAGAAAGTGTCAATCAAAGACCTGTGAGCAATTCACAATGAGTCCCATTGACAGATATGCCAAAACAATATATGAATTCAAAGCAGGAGAAGCAACTTGTCATTCTAACAGCTAGGTTTTCAATTAGCCTTTTAGCTATTATTTGCTTACAAGCTATGTATTTTGATAATTACCTAAACATTTTAATTAAATATCACAAATGCTCAAAGGATCTGACGCTAATCTCCACCCAAAAGCTTCTCTGCTTTTAATTTGAATCAAAGACTAACACTTCCCTGTTTTATTAAGTGAAAAATAAAAGTGTGAGCAAGACTCCTTTTCTGGATTTTATTCTATGCCTGCACCTACAAAAGGGCTTCATGAGTTCTGAAAATGTGTAGACACTGGGGAATAATATACAAGTCAGGCCCCTGGGAATCCAGGCACATTTTGAAGAGCGTCTCTTGAAATGGAAAACACAACATCTCAAAGTAGTTTAGGGGTCTGAAAGCATAGTCTTCTAGAGGTAAACATAGAAACCTTTTTCCTAGTCTAGGGAGTGGTTAGTGTATGATTAGGACTAAGAAAACCCATTTTCTAAATCCACATTCAGCCATGAAATTTACCAGGTAAAAGGTAGGATAAAATGTTTGTTATATGGAACATTATGGAAGCAGAGGGAAAAACTATAAGGAAACAAGAATGCTTCCCATTTCTTTCTCAAACCTTATGTGTAAAATTTGTAAATTTCCTCTGAAATGGTAAGTTAACATGATGTATTTGGCTGAAATGCCTTTTTTAGGGACATTTAAAGCCGGGTAAAGACTTCTTTATTATGTTTGATGTTCCATCTAATTAACCCCTCATTAGCCCTCCTCCTCTTTGAATGTTTATATGAGTTTATGTGTTCATGTGCTTTGTTTAATTGTTTACATTATTTTATATATTGATATTTTAGTACTGTTTTAATGTTTGAATTTTTTAATGTCTGAAATGTTTTTTGAAACAAGAGATATTTTGAACATCAGGAAAAATTTTAGCTCATTACTTAAGGAAAGAAATTAGGGGGGAAAAGAAAATCACTGGAATAAACAGAGGAGGTAAAATTACCTATCTGGAGAAAGAAATATACGATCAATTTGGTCCAGTTTTATGTTAGATTTATATATTTTTAAAAGTGCTTCAGAAGGAAATACTAGGAAAGATTATATTATGAACACATATGTTAAAAAATTTACAGCAGACCATAGAGAAATCCTGAATCAAAATATTGCAATCCAAGAGTTATCTCAAGCTATAAAGGAACTGAAAGAAAGTAAAGCTTCTACAAGAAGTGATCAATGAGATAAAGAGAAAGAATTACCACCAACAAGGCAGAAAGCATGCATTACATTGATTTGTATAGAAGGGAATTGCAGAGCTGCCTTTCTCTCCCTCTCTGACTCTCTTGGTGACTCACCTGGAATGTTCCAGGGAGACACACTGAGGCCCTTGCTGGGAACCTCCCCTCTCCCTTCCCCCCTTCTGATTGGTTCACAGAAGTTGAAAGGGGAAGTCCAATTTTCCCCTCTTAGGAGGAATTTATTCAACTCTCTTCATAGTCCAAGTCTCCCCCCCCCCCACACACACACTTTCTTGCCAACTAGCCAAGGGGGAGACCACAGAACTCATGAGGGAGAGGTAAGTCCCATCACTTACTTACAGCAATGGGAGGTGAATGAGCCTGTTGCCAGGACCCAGGCATCACCATTATGCTTCCCAGCCTCCCCTGTAAAGGGTAAGTGAGGCTGCCAGACCACCAGCATTTCCTCCCATAGCTGCCAACTTTTCCCCACCCTACATATGCTGCCGCCACACCTGGAGGATCTCTGCTCCCGGAA
>NC_059425.1:114425080-114497389 GCF_021028975.2 Sphaerodactylus townsendi | reverse complement strand
TCTTGAACTTCCGGGAGCAGAGATCCTCCAGGTGTGACGGCAGCATCCTTGGGGGTGGGGGAAAAGTTGGCAGCTATGGGAGGAAATGCAGTGGTCTGGCAGCATCACCCTTTGTGGGGGAGGCTGGGAAGCATAATGGTGATGCCTGGGTCCTGGCAACAGGCTCATTCACCTCCCATTGCTGTAAGTAAGTGATGGGACTTACCTCTCCCTCATGAGTTCTGTGGTCTCCCCCTTGGCTAGTTGGCAAGAAAGTGTGTGTGTGGGGGGGGGGGGAGACTTGGACCCATGAAGGGGGTGAATGGGATTCCTCCTAAGAGGGGAAAATTGGACTTCCCCTTTCAACTTCTGTGAACCAATCAGAAGGGGGGAAGGGAGAGGGGAGGTTCCCAGCAAGGGCCTCAGTGTGTCTCCCTGGAACATTCCAGGTGAGTCACCAAGAGAGTCAGAGAGGGAGAGAAAGGCAGCTCTGCAATTCCCTTCTATACAAATCAATGTAATGCATGCTTTCTGCCTTGTTGGTGGTAATTCTTTCTCTTTATCTCATTGATCACTTCTTGTAGAAGCTTTACTTTCTTTCAGTTCCTTTATAGCTTGAGATAACTCTTGGATTGCAATATTTTGATTCAGGATTTCTCTATGGTCTGCTGTAAATTTTTTAACATATGTGTTCATAATATAATCTTTCATAGTAGATTCATCTGAAGCACTTTTAAAAATATATAAATCTGTATAAAACTGGACAAATTGATCGTATATTTCTTTCTCCAGATAGGTAATTTTACCTCCTCTGTTTATTCCAGTGATTTTCTTTTCCCCCCTAATTTCTTTCCTTAAGTAATGAGCTAAAATTTTTCCTGATGTTCAAAATATCTCTTGTTTCAAAAAACATTTCAGACATTAAAAAATTCAAACATTAAAACAGTACTAAAATATCAATATATAAAATAATGTAAACAATTAAACAAAGCACATGAACACATAAACTCATATAAACATTCAAAGAGGAGGAGGGCTAATGAGAGTTAGTGATGGAACATCAAACATAATAAAAAAGTCTTTACCCGGCAATGTCCCTAAAAAGGCATTTCCTTCAAATACATCATGTTAACTTACCATTTCAAGGAAATTTACAAATTTTACACATAAGTTTTGAGAAGAAATGGAAAGCATTCTTGTTTCATATAGTTTTCCCTCTGCTTCCATAATGTTCCATATAACAAACATTTTATCCTACCTTTTACCTCAGTAAATTTCATGGCGGAATGTGGATTTGAAAATGGGTTTTCTTAGTCCTAATCAACCACACTAACCACTCCCTAGACCAGGAAAAGGTTTTCTATGGTTACCTCTGAAGACTATGCTTTCTGACCCCTAAACTACAACCCAGATATTGTGTTTTCCATTTCAAGAACTCTTAAAATGTGCCTGGATTCCCAGGGCCTGACTTAATATATTATTCCCCAGTGTCTACGCATTTCAGAACTCAAAGCCATACATGAGGTGAAGCATAGAATAAAATCAGAAAAGGAGTCTTCCTCACACTTTTATTTTTCTGCTTAATAAAACAGGGAAGTGTTAGTCTTTGATTAAATTAAAAACGAAGCTTTTGGTGGAGATTAACGTCAGATCCTTTGAGCATTTGTGATATTCAATTAAAATGCATTAGGTAATAAAAAATGCATAGCATATGCAGCAAATAATAGCTAAAAGGCTAATTGAAAACCTAGCTGTTAGAATGACAAATTGCTTCTCCTGCTTTGAATTCATATATTGTTTTGTATATCTATCAATAAGGACTCATTGTGAATTGCTCACAGTCTTTGATTGACACTTTCTCACTGGCTAGCTGTTGCTTCACTAATGATAAAACAGTCACATCAGTCTCAAGTGGAAAAGAGTCAACAATATGCAGCCTGTAAGTACAGTTTCTTTTGATGTGTCGATTAGCAAAGAGAGGTGGTATCACCATACATAATGTTTATTTAGATTACTACCATATCTCTGAGAATATGCACCAGTATGGAAATCTACATTCTTTTTAAATGCATTAATCTTTGTCTACATAATAAAGACATTCATTTGTATACTTGCACATTTCTATTGTTATTAAATACAATAATTATGACAATGTAGTGTATTTGGGGCTGATAAAAGCTGGAAAAAGACAAATGCAGCTTTTTGGGGGGTATTTTTTAAAAATTTGGATATACCGAATCACCAAGCCTACTGAGAACTGTGAAAACTGCCATACGCCTCTTGGATCCATTATCAGACTGGCTGGTAAAAGCCAGTGGGGATGCCATAGGGACCCCCTTAGGGAATATTGTCAACTTGTCCCTAAATAGTGGGACCTTTCCTGAGGGTCAAAAAAGGCTGTGGGGAGGCTGCTCCTGAAGAAACAATTGCTGGATCCTTTAGATCCTTCTGGCTACTGCCCAGTATCCCAGCTTTCTTTTCTGGGTAAGGTAGTTGGGAGAGTGGTGCAGAACAGCTCCAGATTTTTCTGGAGGAAGCTTACATCTTAGACCCATTCCAATCTGGGTTTTGCACTGACCATGGGATGGAAACAGCTCTGACCACCCTTATGGATGACTTCTAGAGGCACCAAGGCAAGTCAATGTTGCTGATATTGTTAGGTCTGACAGCAGGGTTTGATTTGGTTGACCATGACATCTTGAGCAATCACCTCTCCAACACTGGGATTCATAGATCACCCTTACAATGGCTGTGCCCATTTTTCCAGGGTTGGGGACAGAGGGTAGTAATCAAAGAGAACCTTTGCACACCATTTGTTGGTATGCGGAGTTCCACAAGGGGTGATTCTCTCCTCAATACTGTTCAACATCCATATGCACCCTCTTGCTGGGTTAGTCTGGAGGTTTGGCCTGAGTTGCCACCAATATGCTGATGACACCCAGTTCTCTCTGTGGATGCACAGTAATCCAGGCAGCTGCCCCAGTGCGTCCTAGGCATTCTTGGAGGAGGTCATAGTGGAGTGATTAAAAAAAGTGTGAACTGAAGCTAAATCCAGCTAAGATGGAGGTCCTATGGCTGGATCGGGGTGGCGTGGATGGGAGTTGCCAGTTTATTTTATTTATTTATTTATTTGTTCCACTTTTATACCGCCCTCCCCCAAAGGGCTCAGGGCGGTTTACAACATAATTACAGGCAAGTGGATAAACAGGATAAAATGCTAAAAATTAATACCAGTTAAAATGCAGCGCTCCAAATCCATAAATATTTAAAACAGATGGCGTTCAACCATTAACTCCTCTAACTCTGAGAGGGGAACAGTGGATCTCAGTTGTTAATGGGCACCTATCAGCAGCCAGCCTCCCCAAAAGCCCAGCGGAATAGCGCGGGCTTACAGGCCTTGCGAAGATTCATTTAGGTCCCGCGGAACCAGGACAGCTGGAGGAAGAGCATTCCACCAGGCAGGGGCCAGGGCCGTAAAGGCCCTGGCCCTAGTGGAGGCCAGCCGCATCATAGAGGGGGCGGAGATCTCCAGTAGATTGGCCTCTGCCGAGCGCAGAGACCGACGTGGGACATATGGGGCCAGACGGTCCCTGAGGTACGAAGGTCCCAGACCGCGTAAGGCCTTAAAGGTTAACACCAATACCTTGAAGATGATTTGGAATTCAACTGGAAGCCAGTGCAAACGGTGCAACACGGGTGTGATGTGATCTCTGGAGGCACCTCCCGTGAGCAAACGAGCCGCCAGTTGCCAGCTCTTGAAGGAATGCAGCTGATTCCTGCACCACCTGTCACTAATCTTTGTGTGCTTTTTGATGCCATCTTATGGCCTATCCTTCCACACGGGTGCAGGGGTCTACACCACTGGCTATCTAATGAGTGGCCACTGAAGCAGTGGAGTATTGCTGGGACACTGTGCCCATGCAACTCCTCCTCACAATGTTGTATCTCTAAGATGCCAGTGTAACAACTAGTTGGCTCTCTAAGCACTTACAAACAGGCCCTCTTAGGACTGTGCTGTTTGTTACCTTTTACTCTAATGACTGTTTCAACTTGGTATTTGTTTGGATAAACAGAACCAGTCTATTTTGTTGGAGTTTTCCCCGTCCCATCATCTGACCTTGCCTTTTTACTGCAGGCTACAAATGTATAGAGAAATGTTTATTTATGGAAGGATATACACATACACAAAGAATTATGGATAAGATCTGAATTACATTTGAAATTTCCACCAATTCCCTCTTCCCACTTCAGACCCCCCGCCCAAATAATTTCTCAGGATTCCCTGTACTCCAGGAGCAGTGTGGGGGCTGCCTCTCTGTATTCATGTTCTGAATCTGAAATTCTGGTTTAGATAAACCTTTCACCTGAAATCTGAATAAAATATTAAGAATTTGGCAGCATTCACAATATTTATGTCTTTAGCTGAGCTAGAAAAATATATTTGTAATGATGATTGGACAACGATGCCATGAAACAGTATCATGTCTCTGATAAATTGCTCACTTCTAAACCAAAAATGCTTTAGAGAATCTTGAGAGCTTCCAATTTGAATCCAACAAATACAGGTTTCCATGGTGATTAGTAGCAAAAAAACAAGTGCTAGAATTTCATTTTATGATAATTGTTACATATTTGAAGTGTAGTTTTCGACCTCAACCTAAGGTTTTGAGATGATAATATAGTTAGATTGAGATCTCCTGATGAAACCTTTTACGTAATGCCTAGTTTGGTTTTGTGTTAACAATTACACTGCCTGTAATATAATTTTTTAAAGTGCCTATTTCTTTTTCTTTTGTTCCATTATTGTCGTTTTACGCACCTGTTCTTTTTCATTTCTGAAACAACTTTTGAAACCACTCTTTCAATATAGTGCTACAGGAGGAAGAAGTTGAGCAGGCTCGTAAGTTGCTGTTGGAGTGGTCATTTGGGTGGTAAGAATCTATTCCACCAGGCAGAAAAGTTTTTGTATACTGGAACACTGGTGTTTATTGTTATTTAATTTTGTTTAATATCACAGCTGCTAGTTCTTTAGCTGGTTGTTGGCCTTTCATTACAATTCCATCCTCACTCAAAGCCCTAGGACATTGTAATGTATCGGTGTAGTATTTGTTCTGATCTCAGCAGGATTGCTGTCTGAATGTGACAGATGTTGATTTTGTCAATTTGAAGATGTTTCAAGTGCTGCCCTAGCATTTTTGGCACAAGGTACCAATTACCACTGGGATGACCTCGGCTGGTTTGGGCATAGTTGCTGTATCTTGATTTTAAAATTGTGGTATTTAGTGATCTTCTTTCTCAGTGCTGTCACCGGGTACTGTAAAAGAATAAATTGCTGAAAGTAGATGTACCATTTTCCTGCATATGAGCCAATGTTAGGTAAAGGATTTTTTAAAAATTGGCTTCAGTGTATCCTGTAAGCCCTTGTACCTTCTGTCCTGATCATTATTATTTAGATTTTCACATACTCTGCTATGCCTCTATTATGTATCCTAGTTATAAAATGGAAAAGGAATGTAAAATGAAAGCTCCAGTATTTGTTTTTATCTGCTATTTATAGCTGGGATTAGAGACCACTAAAAAGACCCAGGGGAATTATTATCATGTTGTAATAGCAGGTCCTGCTGGTATTCTATTGCTTAATTATTTTTTCCTCTCATCCAATATTTAAATTGAGGGTGCTTCTTTTGAAGCTTATGTTGTAATGTTTTTTTAATGTTAAAACTTGGGTTAAAACTTCCATATTTCCATATATTTTGTCTTGTGTTATATGAATTAATGGTTCTGATAATATATGAGGAGGGATGGCACATAGATTTGAATATGAGATTCAGTAAAAAGTGGGTCACCATCACTAGCCACAGTTACTGAAAAAGCATTACTAGCACAGCAGTGCAGAGGTCTAGCATAGCAAAATGTACTATCAATTCTGCTTTTATACAAATAAGTATAGTTATTCATTTATTTCGATTTGCACCGTGTTGTTCCTCAGTGGAGACTCAAATGGAAGCCCAAACATATCATTCTTCTCCATTTTATTTCCTCCAATTATGTGAGTGGTGAAATTTAAAGGTCACCTGGCAGAGAATTTCTACAGCATAGGGGCAGAATTAAAAATCCTAGTCTCCTCAAGATCCTAGACCAGCCAGGGGGGGCGAGTCTAAAGTGATTAAGAGCATAAGAATGTTTCTGCCTGCCTCCTGCATCATTTTGTAACCTAAAATGTCCCAGATGGGTATTATTGACCTCATTAAGGGGCGGGGGAGCTGTACATGCACTGAATGTTTTACCCCATCCCCTGCAGGTCTAATAACTAGTGGGGAGAGTGGAGAAGGCAGGAACCCTTCCTTGGTCTCAGTCCAAATTGGGCTCCAGTGGTGCTGCCAAATCAATTCCAATGGGGAACTAGTATTTGGCATTTTGCAGCAAGCCCCTGTGACTATTGTGATAGATGTAATATATATTGAAGCCCTTAGGCTGATCAGAACATAAGAAGAGCCTGCTGGATTAGGCTAGTCCAGCACACTATTTCATACAATCATCAGCCAGTTGTCCTGGAGGCCAGTGCTGCCTCCAGCACTAGCATTCAAAAGTTTCCTGCTTCCGGATATGGAAACTCCCTCATTGACGGACCATTCTGCTATGAATCTGTCTAACCTCCTTTTAAAATTGACTATGCTCTTGGCTACTCAACCTCCTTTGGTGGTAAATTCCTTGGTTTATTTATTTATCTTAAACATTTATGCCTCTTTCTAACCCGAGAAGTGTCTCCAGGGTGGCAAACATCAAAACATTAAAGCATCTAAAACGTTAAAGCAGCATTTAAAATAGGGTATAAATAAAATATTTAGACAATTCAACAAAAAGTATAGTTGTACAAACATATGTAACAGCACAATCAGGGAGGAGAGCCAGAAAGTCTTACTGGTGGGGGCGGGGGGAGAGGGGGTGCCAAACAAAACAAAAAAGGCTTCACCAGCCAGCAAAAGACAACATTAAAGGAAGACAGATGGCTCTCCCTGAGGAGGAAGTTCCAAGGTTTCTACTCCCTTTTTCTAGTTGCCATTCCTTTAATCTAAGATGACAGAAACACCCAAAGCAGGGGCTCTGAAAATGAGTGGTGTGGACAGGTAAGTTCATATGGAAGAAGGTAATCCTTTGGGTATGTTGCTCCCAAGCTATATAGAGCTTCCAAGGTCACTACCAGCATCTTTAATTGAGCCTGAAAATGAAATAGGAGCCAGTGTAGATGGAAAAAGACTGTGGTGGAATGCCTTCCAGAACAAGAGATATTCCAATTCCCTAGCTAAACATTCCCCCACCAGTAGCAACTCCATATTGTCTAAATTTAGTTTCAGACTTCTTAGCTCTCATTGATCACACAACTGCTTCTGGACATCTGTTCACTTTATTCATATATCCTGTTTTCTGTTCTGAATTTATTTCTCAACATTTTTATTGGATGCCTTGAGTTCCAATATTGTAAGGGAGAAAGAAAAAGCTCCCCCATCCACTTTTTCCACCCCATGTGTAATTTAAGAAATGTCTATCATGTCTTCCTTAGCTATCTTTTTTCCTGGATTGGAAAGTCTCACACCATTTCTCTTTGGAAGGATTCGCCAACCCTCTGAACATCTTGGTTGTCTTTGTATGTATTTTTTCCAATTCTACAATTACTTTTCAAAATACAGTGACCAGAACTGCACACAGTATTCCAAATGAAGTCTTACTACAGCTTCATACAGAAATACTCTCAGTTTTATTTACAATCCGTTTCCTAGTAATTCCTAGCATGGAATTTGCCTTTTTTCACCATTGCCCCACACTGGACTTACACGGTTACTGAGCTTTGAACAATAACTTGACATCTTGACAACAATAACTTGATATCTCTTTCAGTCTCAGTCAGTTCAGATCCCATCAGCATATATTTTGAAGTAGAATTTTTTGTTCCAATATGTAGATCACCCTACATTTTATTTATGCTGAGCTTCATTAGTCACTCTAGTTCAATTTAGAGAGATCCTCCTGTAGCTCATCACAATCTAATTTTCTCCATCCTGAATAATTTAGTATATCTAGAGACGTGGCTATTGCACAGTTCAACCTGAGATCCAAACCATTTTTTAACAAATTAAATAGCACTGCTCCAAATACTGCTCCTAGTGGAACCCCACTGGTCATTTGCTTCCATTGCAAGAACTGTCTATAAAAGATACATCCTATTATCTGCAAAGGTTATTCAGGAGTTTTTGGTGAGGTCTCTTGTTGAAAGATTTCTGAAAGTCGAAGTATATGATGTGTACCAGCTTGTACTTATCCACATGTCTCTTAACCTGTTCAATGAACTTTAACAGATTGGTGAGGCAGGACTTCCCTTTGAAGAAGGCATGTTGATTTTCTCTCAGCAGCCTTTGTTTTTCAATGTGCTTAGTCATTCACTTCTTAATAACTATTTCTACTAATTTACATTCAACAGATGTTAGGCTAACTGGCCTGAATTTCTTGGCTGTCCTCTGGACACCCTTTTAAAAAACTGGGCTGATATTTTCTGTTTTTCAGTCATCTGGCACAGAGACTAATTCTAGCAGGTGAACAATTTATTTCATTAAACCACAGATAAAATCAAAGTAAAATCCAAAACAAGATTAGGTGTGATACCAATATGTAACAATTCTGATAAAACTATATTCTGTACCACTGAAACATTAAAGTGGGGGCAGTTCTAATTTGGAAGAAGAGAAAATAGCATGCTTCTACATTAGAAAATAGTCCCAAATGAATATGAGAATTAACATTCATTTTTAAGTGCTGCCTTTGCTAAAACCATTATTCTGCCCCACAGATCTGCCCCACAGATCCTCGCCCCAACTAAGATGCATATTTATGCTGGCTCATTTGAATGCTCTTCCTTCTGTTTACCTGTGGGGCAGATCTAAAACCATATACAAGAGCATTTATAGTGCATTGAACAAACAACAATACTTGACTTTGCAACCTGCATCATCTGGACAGACCAACATCAGCTTCTCGGCCCAGAACAAATTGGGTTTCGTGCAGGCAACTCTATTCTAGACCATTGTCTAGTCCTCCAACATCTAGCAAGCAAATATGTATGCACAAGGAAAAGTAAGCTTTACGCTGCTTTTCTTGATTTGAAGGGTCCCTTCAATTTAGTAGATAGGGAACTTCTATGGCACAAATTAAAATCCTTAAATATGGAAAAAAGACTCTTAGCTTTAATCAAAGTGTTCCATACAAACACAACTTGTCAAGTAAGAACTCCAAGGGACAATTCTATCTGATGCACTACCTTGGCCTCTGGTCAACAAACAAGAAATTATGGCATTATTAAAATCATTGAAAAGCCACAAAACTATCCAGGTTTAGATGGCACATTAAGTGATCTTTTTTTAAAATATGCAGATTGGGAGCTCAACCCTTAGTCAGCGATATTAACATTTTTTAGCTCATTACGGCATTTTCCCAGATGCCTGGCCCACCTCTAAAAATTGCACCAACATCCTGCCTGGCTCAACTCAATAATTGCACCAAAATTCTCCAAGTTGTGGAAGGTGTCATTCTAGATTATCAACAGGAATCACATCGAGCAAGTAAAAAACTTCCAGTTATCTGGGCGTTAAGCTAGCAATTCAATCTGAAATGGACCACACACTATCGTATATCTTTTCCTGTGATAACAAGGTGCAGTGGCAATTAAGATTCTTTTTCTATACAAAGAGGCGGATGTCACGTTGCAGCAGCCATAAGAGTGTTCAGATCCTAGACTGATGTCACAGGTTTCACCATATGGCACACCTATCTGGCTGAATGGCTCACTAAAACCATGAGAGAATCCAGTCAGTTTTCTCTGAAATCTACTTGGTGTCTCCAATTGTGTATCTTATTATGCCCTATGCTCCGAAACTGGTTCAAACTTGAATGAGATTTGGATCTGATTATACTCACTAAGATGCATTATACTCACTAAGGCTGATTCCGCATGGGCCAGAAACAGTGGTACAATGAAAACGGTGTGAAAGCAATTATAAATCCTTTTTACACCCGTTTTAAACCCTTTTATACCATTTTCACACTGTTTTCACACTTCTGTTTTTGGCCACATGCAGAATCAGCCCCACAAGATTATACTCACTAAGATTCACTAAAGTGCACTTTGTTTTGATCCAAGCCTGGTAGCCTTACCTATCTGATGTTATCCAATTCATTCTCTTCTGATTGGAATTCTCAAATTATTACTAAAATAAATTCTCTGGGCTTCTCATTGGACTTCTTTGCCAATATGGAAGAATAGGTGTCAGTCTTCTGACATAAAGATTAATTGACATAGAAACTCAAGAGCACATCACCTCACTACCTGAAAGCCATTTCTACCTATGGGACTTATCATTCTTCCTCCCAATAGAGCCCTGCCAGTATGCTGGTGTCTCCTCGCCCCAACTAAGATGCATATTTATGCAAGCTCATTTGAATGCTCTTCCTTCTGTTTGCCTGTGGGGCAGATTCCGTGGATCCCTCACCACAAAACAACATGCCTGCTGCCTAGAGATCAATTGAGTTGTTTGAACATATTCTACTAGTGCTGAGTAAACATACCTCACTTACCGGTAGAAGAGGCTCTTTATTGATCCTCATATCCAGAATTGCCACTTATTTATTTTTTCTGATGAAGTGAAGATTTATTTTTTACTGTGTGATCCGTGTCCACGCGAACTGTAGATGTGGCAATTTACAGCGTTAGCTCAGCAGATCTGCTCCAGTTATATTAACTATGTATTTATTCCTTACTTTTAATTAGCTTCTTTGTTTATGCCAATAAAATTATTGGTGAATTTGTTGCACCTGTACATAAAAAAGAAATACAAACTTGCCTGAGAACTTTTGACCAATCAGTCTATTGTCTATTACTGAAAAATACATGGCAAACATCTAGAGAAAAGAATGAATGCATAGGTAACATCAAATTGTGTACTGGGTACTGAACAGATTGATTTCCACCCAGTAGAAACTACTGTGGAGACACTATCCGATATTATCATAGCTAGCAGAAAGGCGTTGCTGTGGGTGTGGAAGAGGAAGTAAGAGCCTGCCTGCTGTTCCTCCTGGAGGGAATGATGCTTTCCCCCCTCCATATGAAACGGTGGGAAGGGTAGGGTGGGGTGGGGCTTGTTGTTATTCCCAGCTGACTCTGTGCTGGATATTTTATTGGGGGGGGGGGGCTCGGGGTTTTCTTCTGCACCAGGGGGACCCCATTTCCTGCCAGGCTGCTGGGAAGCCTCCTGAAAGGAACCAGCCAACTTCGGTGAAATTTGTTTGGGGAGAGGCAAATGCTATGGGCACCCAACTGAAGGAGAACCTGGTGCCCACAGAATGAATCTGCAACCATCCAAACTTCAGCTAAATTGGCTGGTTCCTTTCAGGAGACTGACCGACAGCCCTGTGGAAAATTTGGCGCCCCACCCATAGCAAAACCCTCACCAGAGCCCCCAACAAAATCTCCAGCCCAGAGTCAGCTGGGCATAATAGCAAGCCCCATTTAAGTCTCCTGAAGTACTCTGGAAATGGGTCATTTCCCCACCATGAACAATTGCTGAAAGAGCCTGACAGATTCTTTGATCTGATGTGACTCCATTGCAGCCAATGGGTTATTTCTCCAGTGTGTGTAGGAAACCCGGAGCTGCACATTTTTTCAAGGTAGAGACACTAAACTCTCAGAGTGACTTCAGGAGACTCTCTGGGTAAAAGCACCCTAGTTTGGTGCACTTTAGCTTCAGAAGGTCCTATTTTATGGACCCTCTCTGAGGGGTAGGAGCTCATCTCCCACTGTCCCTTGAAACAAAGTTCACCAGACTTCGATGGCTGAGCAGTATATATAATGTAATAATTTAAACGCTATGGCATTAAAAGGTTGTCTTGTCAGAAATGTCAGTCATTCCCAGCAATGGGCTTTTCTGGGAGGGAAGAGGATTTGTAATAGTGCCTCTTTGGCATCTCTGGCTGCTGCTCCACTTCTGTCATCTAAAATTCAGTTGTAATTCCAGGAGATTGCCAGGTTCCATCTAGAGGTTGGCAACCCTAGGCCCTGGAAGCAAACTCTGGTCATGATGCCACTTGACTTTTATGACTCAACTAGGCCTGGCTGCTTGCTACTGTTCAACAACAGCGGTGGTGAAAGCCAGTGAAGTATAGCAGTGTAGCAGTGCTTCTGTATAGGATCTGGAAGACCCAGCTTCAAACCTCCATGATGCTGTTAAGCTCACTTGTACTTTCAGTCTAACCTCCCTCATAGGGTTATTGTGAGGATAGAAAGGAGAAAAGGAGAATAATGTAATCTGCTTTGGTTCCCATTGAAGAGAAAGTTAGGATATGAATTTCCTACCACATATAATTGAGCAAGTCCAGAATGTTGAGACAACTCACTTCTAGTCAATAACCAAGCAGGACACACTTCCAGCCCAATCTCCATGCACGACTCAGTTCCAGCCAATTACCATGTCCACACAGTTTAGGGTGGGACCCAGAACCAGTAAAAACCAACACAAAGTGAAACAGTGGAATTTTTTCAGTTACTTGCTCTATTCATGGCAGACTGCTCAGCTTCTGAGATCTAATGAGACTGGACTAGCTTAGACCATCCAGGTCAGGGCATCCCAGGTAACTCCAAGGCATAACTTGGGGTGAGTATTTCGAGCTGTAGGGAGGTAAGACAATGTTTTAAAGGAATACTGGGGCTAAAAGGAGAAGGGGGGCTCTACTAGCCTACATTTAAACCCAAAAATCTTTTCTTAGTAAAATAAATGTAAAAGTTAATTTCAAGCATGGCATATGAGGGATAGAAAAGAGTGTCTCTAAAAATACACAAAGGGTTTTTTTTTCTTGACAGCCTCTCTCTGCTGAAGAATCACAGCCAGCTTCTACACAGCTGAGACTTTGGAGCACCAGGTGTGACTTCCACAAAGCCGTGAAAATCCCCAAACCTTTTCATTCCAGAAACTGAAAGTGAAAGAAAGGGAGAGAGGGGAGACTTATCTTCTGGGATCTCTTGGCTCTACTTTCCCCAGTTGAGTTTCTGCACATTGCAGTGTCGAAAGCTCCTGGCAGTCCCAGCAACCTTTTTTTCTCCTGCCATGGCAACTGCCTTTCCCCATGCCCACCCTCTTCATCCTTCCAAAGGAGGCAGAGCTTGCAAAGAGCAACCTGGAGGTTTTTCCCATTGCCAATAAGACAGGGTGGCATGGAATGTCTACCTAGGATACACGATAAGGTTCAGTTGGGGAGAAGTCCTAAGGAGACCTGGTCAAAACTGAGGGCAAAAAGTGTAGCTGGAAAAAAGAATGGTAGTTAACAACAACAAAAACAAGCTTAGGAAGCTGAAGCTGGTTTTCAGTTTGTGCTGTTATCCTTAGTATTTCCAGAGATGAATTCACAAATAAGAAACTAGGAAATGCAAATAAGGAACAGGAAACCAACTTCAAACTCTTACCAAGTTGGCAGCCTAGCACTCCAAGCTCTGCAGAGGACAGCATGAAACTTTCACAAAGCCTCCCTTGAAGCCCGAGGAACCTTTCTCAAACTTAAGTCTCTTTTTCCTCCTAATGGAAGGCTACACTTTGAGGGTCGATAACTTTGGACCCCCTGAACCAAACTTCACCAAACCTAGGAGGTATCATCAGGAGAATCTCTTACTGATGGCATCCAGGTTTTGTGAAGTAATCCCAGGGAATCCCAAAGCTATGGACACCCAAATGGGGTGCCCCATCCTCCATTGTTTCCAATGGGAGCTAATACAAGATGGGGGCTACACCTTTGAGGGACAATAACTTTGGACCCCCTGAACCAAAGTTCACCAAACCTGGGTGCTATCAGTAAGAGAGTCTCCTAAATATACTCTGAATGTTTGGTGCTGCTAGCTTAACAATTGCACCCCTGAGAGTAGGCACCTCCAAATTTCCCCAGATTTTCCTTTTAAATCGCCCCCTTTGGCATGGATTTAAAGGGAGAATCTGAGTTTTCCAGTTTAAACATTGAAAGTGATGCTGTTTCAGGGTGGGGGAGAATCAACCCCAAAATAGCATCACTTTCAATGAGAATCTGGGCTCCCTAGTTTAAACACGATTGAAAATGATGTTGTTTGGGGGTGAATTCCAGCAATACTTGTTTAAACTAGGGAGCCCAGACTCTCTTTTTAAATCCACCTTAAAGGGAGAATCTGGGGTTCCCAGTTTAAATAGCATTGAAAGTGATGCTGTTTCCCCCAATTGGGGGGACTGGGTACAACACCATAAAATGTTTTCATAGCAGTAATAAAACATTTTGAAAGCATTTTGAAATTGTTTTAAAACAATTCTGCTGTGTGGCATGGCCTATTGCTGTGTTCAGATTTGTGAGATGGGGCATGTTCTATAATGTGATGGTGACTTTGAAACAACCTGATGTAAAAAATCATTGCTTGGTCATGGTGGGGGAGGGCAGTTGCCCATGGGGGGGGTGCCAAACTCCAGTTTGCCTAGATATGCCACTGGGTGTAGCTACAAGGAGCTGGGGTGTGTGTGTGTGTGCATTGCACAAGGTATCAAACTCAGATTTTGCCCAGGGCTCCAGTTTGCCTAGTTACGCCACTGGTATGGCTTCTTTGACTGAGTTAATCCATCTCATATTGGGGCTTCCTCTTTTCCTGCTTCATTCAACTTTTCTTAGCATTAGTGTTAGTTTACAAGATTGGTTAACGATAGGATGTTTTGGAGGACATTGATTCATAGTGTACCATGAGCTGGAAGCACCTTGACGGCATTTAACATGCAGCATTATTGTCTTTTCCAGGGACTTTTGCTCTAGTTACACTTTAGAGAAAACTAGCTAGCCTGAGGCAAAATAGCTTTGTGACTCTTTGTGACACTTTAAATATTAACTGACGTCCAGGAAGAGGACAAGGATGTGGAGGGAGCTGGTGACATGGAACCAAGGGGAACGAAATGCAGGAGAGGTTGGCACCCTTGGTGAGAATTATTAACCCACCAATAGTTTTCTAGAGCTCCCTGTATTTGTTTGTGCAATGGGCTTTACTGCTAGTGAAGTAAATAAAAGATATTGAAGATGGGAGCAAACAGGAAAGATAAATAATTGATGCTAAGGGAGTATTGGAAGCTAGGAACCAACAGGCAAAGATTTGTGATTTTCTTCCTCATTCATGCCCCTTCACTTTCTTCTAGCTCTGGTAACCGAACATCTGGTAATCATGGGGAAATGCAACTATAATGTATCACTGTATAAACTGTGAGCATATTTCTTTAAGTTGGAAAAAAAGCCTGGGAGAATTGCTGAAATGCTTTGGAAGTGGAAAATATAATTTTATATCCACTTTATGTTAAGTATGGATTCAGCATCAGTGCAGTCCTACCTAGATGCTCATGCTATGTGCAATGAATAATATATATATAATTCCACAAGCATACGTTCCTTCATCATCAACAATTTTAAATGGTTTTCTTTGATGGAAGTGCAGATGGTGAATACACAAACTCCTTCCAAATGAATTCCCATTACTATCCCATTATCACATTTTCCACTGATACCACCCACTGTTTTCTAGAAGTACACTCTCCACAACAATCTGCCTGTATTACACTTTAGGAAATTTTCTTCATTAACCTCTCCACAATGTTATTTTTAGAAACAACTGTCTTGACGTTTGTAATTGCTTTTTTTATTCCTTCCTTCACAGCGCCTGTAGAGTGAAATGCCAATTTTGTAATTACTGATATGCTGAAATAATTATTTCTGCCATTCTTTACTCTTATGTTCCTTATAAACCCATAAGTGACCACTTCTTAAACCCTTGAGGATTCATAAATAGCTACATAATTTTAATTGTTAAGCAGGACTCGGGGGAAGCACATACATAATAACCATTAGCACTGAACGGAGACACTTGAGTATTCACTTAAACCCATTGACATAAATTACTAATAATATTTTTCCACCACTTTTCAGAATACAAAGAGGTTTACACTTATTTTGACTATTCTCACACATAGCCTTGTGAGGAGTGTTAGGCTGAGACAGACAAACCTGCCCATGGCCACTCAATCAACTTCATAGGGAAATAGAGATCTGCCCCTTGCCCCCAATCTACTCATATTCTGTGCACACCACAAAAGCTCTTTTTTGAAGCGGTTATGCAGATTTCACTTGGAGCTGGAGTATATCAGAAGGGTAGTTATAGTTAAATAGCTACATAATTTTAATTGTTAAAGGCACAATACTAATTTCATTTTTCCACAGGATCCTGGGAATGACAAATCTGAAAGGAAGGCTTACTTAGACTTAGTTTCTGTCTGTGCAACTAGGCACATTGGGCAATAAGTATTCTCCAAGGCCGTTTCATACGCACGGCCAGAATGCATACGACGGCGTCTTGCGAGCAAGCCGAAGGGGGAGGCCCGACGAACAGCAGAAGCTGACTCCGCACGCGAGCCGCCTCTGCGCCCTCCCCTGCTTCACTCACGGTGTCCTCCTGCATTAAGCCTGCGGGGCGTCGCAGCCCTGCCCACGCTGCCCTCCAACCCCTGGAGGTCGGAGGACAGTGTGGGCGGAGCTCTGGCCGCCCGCAGTTCCGGTAGTGCGGCGAACAGAGGGCACAGCGTCTTCCAGTAGGCGCGGTTCGCACCCGGCGCCCGCAGGGAAGGCGGCTCCCTCCCCAACAACAACCGCTTTAAAGGGTTGTTGTTTAGGAAATGGCAGATAAAGCCCTGGGGGGAGGGAAGGGGAGTCAGGTAGCCGCTGCCTGCGTTGCAGCGCGCTTTTTTGGCGCCCCCAGGCCCGTCATACATGGGCCGTGCAGAGAAGCGGCCCAAGTGTTTTTAGGTCAGCTGCGATGAGTTCAGTTTTGTCCCATGAGATGTGAACCTCATTTGGAGTCTTCTTTGAAGGTCTGGCACCCATGTCTTCTGTGGTCTACCTCACATTTGCTTTTCTCCAGATGGTACCAATCACATCATGGTCTTCTGTGATGGTGACCTGGTAGACATAGGATGTGCCCAGCAAGATGCAATTATTGCTCTGTCTGTGTCCTGCAGCCTCTGTATACCACTTCTGTGCAGAATTTCCTTGTTTGTAATGTAGTCCGCGGTGAAGTGAAGGTACCACTGCTGGAGCATGTTTGGCACAGGCTATTCTTGTGATGGTCTTCCATGTTTCACTGGTGTAAATTACAGTTGGTATGAAGATGGTGCTGAAGAGTCATTATTTTCATCCCTAATATGGTAGATGTTGAAAAGATTTGGCACATCCTCTGGAACACTGCTGAGAAGACTTGCCAGTTCTACAATTCACATTGGCTTCAACATCTCCATCACAAGCCAGTGTGCCACCAAGGTAAGTAAATGGGGTGTTTACTTCTTCAATGCGCTGTTGGCTAACCAAAAAGCAATATGTTCATGGGGGCATTTCCAGTCTGCGCCAACCTTTGTCTTATCACCACTGATCCTGATAGCAATCTTCTCTCAGACTCCCTTTCGAGGTTAGCAGTAGTCATGTTCTGCTGTCCGCTGGCAGAGCGATGTCATTAATTGAAGTCCAGGACAGTGAGCCAAGATTGATCTTTTCACTGAATGCAAAACTTCATTCCATTCATTGCTTTCTTCATGACAAAGTCCATAATGAGAAGGAACAAAAATGGTGAAAGGGTGCAACCTTGACACACTCCAGTCTCAATGTTAACAAATTCAGTGGTGCCATTATCAGTCCTCATGCAGCTTAGCTGGAGTTGGGGTATAGGTTTTTGGAAAATGCTGATGTAGTGTAGAGGGATGCCATATCTTCTTGCGATGTTCCACAGTGATTCCCAGTACACACTGTCAAATCTTGTCTTAAAATCAATGAAGTTGATAGACAGTGGTTGTTGAAATTCAAGACTTTGTTCAATTATGTTGCACATGGTGAAGATGTACTCACTGCAGGAGCATCCACTGACAGAATCAAGCTTGCTCTTCTCACATCATCTTATCGTATCCAACAGAACAAGGCAAAGAAAACTTGCTTTTCAGGGACCAGGGAAGGGAGGGTGATTCCTCATGGATTGTTTCAGTCAATAGCAGGGTTGCCTTTCTTTGGTAGCTTGATTATGATGCCCTTTCTCCCATTCCTCTGGTACACATTCTGTTCATCAGCGCTCGTTCAGCTTCTCAGTTAATTCTTGAATGATGCAAACTGGCTAGCCTGAGAAAGGCAGGAGATCTATAAATTCCAAGCACTTACACCCAAAATACAATTTGTCATGCAATATGTCCTTAATATTAGAAAATCCCACTAATCATATAAAAATCGCCTGCGCCTTTTAGTTATTCCTGGATATTGTGCCCATGAGAATTTGCCGACTATGTATTCACTCACAGAAACTCATAGAAAACAAGAGTAATCAGCCTCCCAGCTGAACTAAAGGCTGCACCTCCTGATTCACTGCTCTGTGTCCTAAGGTGTCCAGCAGTTCAGGGAGAGTACACAACAGACCAGCTGACCGCCTAATTATCAACAGTCAGAAAATGTGACTGGCTACAAAGGAATAAGAATAAGTAGAAAGGACTTAATGAGACTTAGGGTTTGTATCAGAACATTATTATGTCAGAAGAATCACCAAAATTAATTGTATTTTATCATTCTATAGATGATAAACCACTTTTGGATTTCTTTTGTATCAAAAGGACAGGTAGAAATCTATAGTTAATTAATTAAAATTAATATTTAACAAGTTGTAATTCAGTAGGATTTAATTGGTTAAGCTCTGTCACTCTGTGACAAAACAACTCCCTTACTAGCTGTAAAATAATTAAGTTATTGGGCTTTGCATGGTGAATTCAAATATAACAGACACCCTTAAATAAAAATAGACATCAGGAAAACTTGTTATACTTCTAGGAAACCTTGTTATACTTCACCTTGTTATACTTCTAGGAATCCTTGTTAACTAGGGAACCTTATTATACTTCACCTTCCTATGAAACCTGATAATTTCTTCCTCCCAGCTGACTGGTTGTTCTATATGATTAAATTGTTAAGTTGTTATGATGTTTAGTTTCTCAAAAGATACTGCAGTTCTACTGGTGGAGATTAATAGCTAGGATTTTCTTTATGTCTGATTTCATCACTTTCACATACTGGGAGGAGAAAAAAATCATTGCCTGCTCAGACCCCCCCCCCCCCCCCCGCCAAAAAAAATTAGACATAATTGAATGTGCAAGGTCTTGCACAAACTCAGAGAAGTGTATACAAATCTAGAGCTAGCAGTGATGAAACTTTAAAAGCTCCCCTTAGTTCTCCTTTGTGGAGTCCAGAATTGCACCTTCACAGGAGCTGCAACAACCCTTTATTTGTTGGATCTTCAATGAAGGGACTTCTCTGGATTCACTGAAAGAGGATGGGAATTTGTCCATCTTGAATTCTGCTCAATGGCATATTCATGGGTGGGACAGATGGGACTGTCACCCCAGGCACCACTTGCTTGTATCACATGGGGGTGAATTTGGCTGCCCTCTCTCCCTCCTCCCTCCAGTGCAAGTAGCTAGGCAGGCAGAGAGAGCAAGACTGTCACAGGAAAACTCAGCAGGTGAGCAAGGGACAGACAGAAGAAACACCCCCTCTTGCACTTGTTCCCTTCCTTTCTCTTGGCCAGGCTCCCCGTCTTTGCTGCTGCCCACTCCCAGGGTCAGAGGTGCTCCACTGATGGCTAGGTGTGCAGACAGCTAGGCTGCTGCTGCTGCTGCAGGACTCAGCATCTGGGCAGGGGATGGCCAGGAGAGTCACCTCTCTCTCTTGCATTGACTCCATCCCTTCCAGTGTTAACTGGCCAGTGTGGTGGTGCTTCAGACTGACAGCAATGGGACCAGGATGTACAGTATGGGCAGCCACCTTTTGCCATTGCATAGTGACCCTGCTGGGTGCCTTCATGGGTATGGCAGGTAAGGCCAGCCAAAGCCCCCCCCCCCCCCGGTGACCAGTTCTTGAAGGAAGACAAGCTGCAGCCCTCGCCACTGACTTGTGGCCTCCACTGTAAAGAAGGCAGCCCTCCTTGCCTGCTCAGTTGGGCCTCATCTGGGAGGGTGGCCCAGTCTTCCTCCCTCATCACTAGCCTGGACCAGAGTTCAACTTAGCAGTCCTGCTGAACCTGGAGAGCCGCGGTTGCCTGATCCTCCCTGGAGGGCCAGTCTGTAAAGGAGCTGTGGGAAAATGGAAAGTCTGACTGGTAGGTGAGGGCTTGGTGGAGTCCTGACAAGTCCCTCCCCCGAGAGGTTGCATGCACAGTGTCCAGATTGTGCAGAAAAGAACCTAGTGAAAGGGAGGGGGAACAGAAGTGGGGTGGGGAGTCTTTCCTTGGCACCCTCCTGACTCCACTGCCCCACTGTGGAGGCTGTGCTGGAGCAGCAGAGTTAAGGATGGTACAATTTCAATGCTTGGCCCAGGCACCATTTTTTGAAGGTATGGCCTTGATTCTGCTGCCGTATATTTAAGTGGCCATTGTAGGGAACAGAGCCCTTTCCAGACTTGTTTTGTTCTTTAACGGAGAATTCATTGGGGCCAGGCCTGGAAGAAAACACTGGCTGACAATACAATGGGAATTGCATGACTCACCTAAGACTCCTACTGTGCAGCAGCGGCTAATCCACACAGATCAGAATGGTCAGTGGTTAGAGTGTCACACCAGGATCTGAGAGAACTCAGATTAAATCATTATTCTTCTCTAAACAGTGACTGGGTAACTTTGGGCCACTCGTACATTCTCATACTAACTTACCAAAAATATTGCTGAAAAGATAAAATGGAAGAGAGGAGAATTATGTAAGATGCTTTGGGTCTTCATTGTGGAGAGAAGTAGGGAATAAATAATAAATAATGACAGGTAAATAAATAAAAGATAAAATAAGTATAGCTGAACACATTCAATAATTTAATAATATAATAATAAGTATAGCTGAACATAAGGGGCAGATTTAAAGGTAGCTTGCTTGGTGGGTGGGAAGGACAGAAGGAAGCAGGGAAAAGTAATAATATGGAGGTTGCTAGGAGGAGGTAAAAAATGAACCACTGCTCCATAATGTTACCAGGGAGAGTGTGCCAGGGGAGAGAAGGAGGGAAATCAGAAGATGGGGGCAGGAAAAGGCTATGGGGACTTTCAATTAAAGGAAAAAAGTAAATAATAGGTCAGGGAAATAGCTGTTCTGGGGGGGGGGACATTTGCACAGAATTAGCATGCCAATACATTATTGTATTATATCTGCTAATGTTTTTTGGGGGGGATTTTTGTGAAAAAAAATTGTTGCACAGAATTGTAGTTCAGAAAAGCTATCATGAGACAGGGTGCAGTCTGTCTACAGCTATCTGACAACAAAGGCAAGAAATGCAGAAAATTCTGAGGAAATAAAAGGCCTGGTTTCACAGTTCCACAGTTACCATCATTAGTAAGTGCAGTAAGGATTGGAATTGAAAAGCAATTTACTTTTAGAACGCTGAATGATGAACAAGAGTAGGTTAATAGGTCCCTTTGGTGGGATGCAGTCAAATTAGTATGCAAAATCTCTATACACTGCAAAGGAAAAAGTGCAGTTTGATGAATGAAATGAAAGGACTGGGCTGGGTCAGAAAAATTGCAAATCTACATTAGAAAAAATTAGCGCCAGGAAACCTAAAACATATCAATAAAATGTATTTGGAAAATGTGTCATGTTATTTTCAATTTTTTTAAAATTCAAATATAATTTTACCCAGGTAATTTGTATCTTGCATAGTGCAATTCCTACATTAAAATTACACACTCTATAATAAGCATGAATCTACATCTGCCATAGAAGCATGTTAGCAGGTTTTAAGCAGAGCCTAAATGGCTGATAACAAGGCTGATTCTGTGAACTGTGGCAGATCATGAGAGGAGGGAGGGCAAGAAGGGATGAGTCAATGCTCAGCTCTTGTAGCCCTTTCTTACATGCTCCAGTAACACCAGTTGCCACTTGGGGGTCAGGAAAACAGAGTGAACAGGGATCATGTTTTTTTTTTTTTTGCTTTCTTCTTGCATAAAGCAGGGAGGGCCACTTGGGGAGTTAGGGAAAGACATGGAGGTGTGAATTTGTTGTGTTGTTCAAGGGGTTTGGACTAGAAAACCCTTGTGGTTCCTTCTAAGCTCTATGACTTTATGTTGATAGAAGCTATTCAACTGTATGGGGTTGTACCTGTTAAGCTGGGGCAAAGATTTGGGCTCCTTTCAAACTGTCTTTATAATCGATTTTACCATCTGGATTTTTGTGTGTGTGTCATTTAAGACACAAAGTTGTTTTGTGTCCCTTTCAGACAAAGCTGCTTGTGTTCCATTTGCGGCTCAAGGCTGAAGGCAGTTTTTATGTAAACTGCTTTCTCATGTTGTTCAGCTCTTGTTTGCATTTCTGAATCGGTACAATATTATTGTTTGCAGCCAAAGGCCATTACAATCTGTCATATAAAAGCCAGTCATAAATGATCATATTAAAACAGTCTGAGGAAAGTCTATCATCATTAAATACATTAAATGCTCTCATTAAGCCACAGCTTTAGCCTGATTTTTTTGAGCTGCTAAGGCAAAGCATTTCTGAATCACTCTAGTGTGGTGTTTAAAATGGCTGGTGTGCTTCCGAAAACATCACTATCCACCGTCTTTTATTCAGTGCATTCCTTTTCCGTTTTGGTTAAGGTCTCAGTTTGCATGGTGTCCTAGTTTCATTTTGTGTGTTTGTTTCCTTTTGGTACAAAAAAGAGATTTATCTTACTTATTTTCTACTGAACTTTTTTCTTTTGTATCAAATATTCTTTAAATCAGATTGTGCACCCCAAAAAGGAATTGCCTATTAAGAGGAAAGGGAATGGGAAGTTGCATTTTGCATGCTGCACATCTACATAATTTAGAAACTCCTGCATGTCTTCCATTAGATCTTGCAGACTTAAGTTTGTTTGTGTGTATGTGTTTGTGTGTTGCCTCCATTGTATTCTTATGTGCCAAACACTCTTTAAGCCAGGGGCTGATCGTCTCATCCCAAAGGGTGGCATCCCAAAAGGGTGCCTGTTACAAAGGGAAATGAAATCAGCAATCAGTGACTGGGAATTGGGCACTAGGCCACTTTGCTGGGGATTAAGTCTCACTGAGTAATATGGGCCTGATTTCACGGTAGACCTAATTAGAATTGTTTCCTTGTTATTTATTTTATTTTGATATATAGGGCTCCATTGGGGGGTTATTGTGTGCATGAGTACACATACTACATTCCACGCACTTTTAGTCAGTAAGTTTAATGAAACATGGAGTTTCAAGAAAGTTCAGGCTCCCCCCCCCTATTCAATGGTTTGCTGCACTGTCATGTACTGAGTCATCCCCTGACACCTAATGCTTGATCATCTGACACCCTAATGAGCTACTTTTATGTTTACAGCATGAGGTCCGGCACCATAGCACAAATGGAATGTTTTAAAAATTGCTGAAAAAGCAGCACCATTAAAATGCTGTCTGGGGGCTGGGGGGACTGGAGCTGTTTGAAATGGCCAGGGCACTTCAGAGCACTTTAGAGATTGGCTCATAAATGGAATGAAAACTTATGTGTGAAACGCTGTCCCCCCACCCCATGTTGCTTTACTTGGAAATGGACCAACAACAATTAACATACAGTTTAGAAAGATTCCCGATAATCTTAAAGGGGCCTTGGTTTTGCTCATTGGTTTTAAGACAGATTGTATTGTCCTTCATAACAGCGAATTCACCCCACTGTGGTTCATTAATCCAATTTTGTCTCTCAGGTATCAGTAGAGCCCAGTCGCTTTGAGGATAACCCCTGTTGTATTCATGGTAATTGAATATGGTGACTAATGGAGGACTTACAGGTCTCCCACTGCTTTTGAGATTTTCGGATAAGGGAAGTCTCAAACCCTGTTAGTTTGTTCACTGAATTTTCAAAAGTGGGGGGCTATTATTTTAACAGCAGTGGGAGTATCAAGGGGAGTTAAGGAATTTTAGGGGTAGTAGGGAGAAGTGACAGAGGAAATTTTTGGGGTTTACCCAGGAGGGGTGGATTGTACAGAGGGATTCCCTGGTCAGCTAGCAGAATAAAGGTTTCTGGGACAGAACTTACTATAGATGCCACCGGCAGAAAAAAAAGAACCCGTTGAATTCAATTTTGAATAGTCGCACAGTGACAATCTATTTGTAGATGTAGACTTATGAATGCATTGTATTTTATAGGGAAGTGCCATATTTACTTACGGACCAGACATCTTAATCCATATTACTTAATACGAATGTCAAAAAGCAAAGGGCACTTTAGAAGAGAGAAAAATTGTTGAAAGCGTAGTATGTAGTGCATAATGCGATTTCTGTTGCCGCTTACCAGTTCCTGCTTGCTCCAGGCATTTTACTGCCATTGAGCGTTCGCCCGCTTTTCTTTCCGGTTCGCGTTCATAGCTGTTTGTCCACCTTGCTGCTTGCTGCAGCTCATGATCGGTGGTTCTACATCATTGGATACACCTGTGCATGATTTCCACAATATCACTATACCTGACTCGGTGTTTTAGCCCAACCGTGAGTCTACGACTATCCGATCTTTAGACTACAGAACTTTGGCTTTCACCAACTGAGCTTATTGACTCCTCTATATCAAGTATCTGACTGGGCTTATATACTATTCAAGTATCGTTATCCTGGAATACACAGATGAGGATCTTAATTAATCTGTAGATGTTGTAGATGATATATCACGTGTTGATTTTTCTCTTTATTATTGTAGATATAGTAGATAAGTATTCATACTGCCTTTTACTCATGTGTAATATGTTATTCTAATTTGCATGATATTACCACACAATACATGCCTTGCATAGGTATATACAACTTGTTTTGATTCCTCGTTCCCATTCGAGTCATAATACAACTCAGGATTCCCTTAAGAAATTCCTTCCCCTCCTCTATTTATCAATCTGAGAACATGTACCTCCCATGACACTGAAGGAATAAGTTTCATCACTAAATGTAATATATTATTTTTAATATTTTTTTTTACAATATGCTTTTTAGGTTGGTTATGCAATGGAAGGCAGCTTCCACCTGACATAGCTCTGAACAAGAAGCATGTAATCACATATGTTATCTGCTGAATTCATTTGAACTGTTCAGATGCTAACTAACAGCCTGTTGAATGTTTTGATCTCATCCATGATTACTACACTCAAAGAGGGTACAGTTTTGCTCCTGCTCAACAGACAAGATGGTGGAGTTTTGTGTTGCCATGTAGTTTGCAGAGTTTCATTTTCTGTGGCTTAAGGGGCTTCTGAATTTGTGGAACTTACATCCCTACAATTCAACCCTAGGCTCATGGAAGATTGGAGCCCAGGTCATTGTGAATGGTGTGAGGGAGAAGACTGTTTGAACATGAACAAAGTAACATGATAACTCAAATACCAAATTAAATGAGTTTGAAAATGGACACAGTGTGTAACAGACTTCCTTCTGTGATACACCTCTGAAGATGCCAGCCACAGATGCAGGCAAAATGTTAGGAACAAGATCTACCAGACCATGGCCACACAGCCCAGAAAACCCACAACAACCAAGTTTGAAAATGTTTACTTATGATTTGCTTATTGTTTTTTTGAACCTTTGGTTATGGAGTGCCATGCAATGAGAGCAGGTCTGTGAGGGAAGGGGAAAAGTAGGAAAGCCCATAAGCTCTGTCAGACTGTACCCATACAGGGAAACAATTCCAATTGTTTTTGTACTGTACTGTTTGAATACTTGAAAAGTGTCCTATTGACAGATAGAAAGACATTAGACTCACAGTTCACATCCATCTGAGGGAAATGGTGAGGTAGAGGGGGGTGACTGTAGGGGTTTTGAGCATCCCTAGTTCTACATAGCTGTTGTGGTTAATAGCTATTCATAAACATTTCTCTCCAGTGAAGTTTTTTTTAAAAAATTTTTTTCACATTTATATCTCGCCCTATCCCAACAGGGCTCAGTAATGGTTAAGGGTGATGGACTGTAATCTGGAGATCTGGGTTTGGTTCCTTGTTTCTCCCTATAAAACCTGCTGGGTAACTTTGGACCAGTTACAGTGCTCTCAGAACTCTCTCAACTCCACCTACCTCACAAAATGCCTGTTATGGGGAGAGGAGAGGATTGTGATTGTAAGACACTTTGATAGTACTTAGGGTAGAGAAAAGCAGAGTATTAAAAAACAACTGTTCTTCATTTTCTTCCTAGATTTGTCTAATCTCCTCACCACAACAATTATCACTGTGCCTTGAACAAATCAGAAGACTGTTTTTGCTTTGTGGGAGTCACTCAGGAGGGAGTTAAGTTCATAAGGGCCCCTTCCGCACATGCAGAATAATGCACTTTCAATCCACTTTGAAGCTGGATTTTACTGTGTGGAATAGCAACATCCACTTGCAAACAATTGTGAAAGTGGATTGAAAGTGCATTATTTTGCATGTGCAGAAGGGGCCAAGATCTTGTTTCTTCAGCTCCTTTTCATCTCTGTTTTTTCCCTTTGTTATGATGAATTGTGAAGTCACTCAGTACACTTTACCACATCCAGCCTAGTTGTGTTTACTGGCAGTAGGAATGGGGGGGGGGATGTCCTTGGTGTCCCAGCATTCTATACATCTTTGAGCCACATCCCAACATCTGAATGCATGTTCCTCATGTATCTGATCTGATGCTTGACCAAAGACACAATAGGGCTGGATTATAAAGGTCTGCTGATTAAGTTGCATGGGGTTAGAAGATTGCTCATTGACCCTCAGTGAAAGCCAGCATGGTGTAGTGGTTAAGAGCAGGAGAACTTTAACATGGAGAACTGGGTTTGATTTTCCACTCCTCTCCATGAGTGTTGGACTGTTCTCTGGTGAACCAGATTTGTTTCTCCACTGCTACACATGAAGCGTACTGAGTGACTTTAGCCTGGTCACAATTCTTTGGAACTCTCTTGGTCCCTGCTATCTCACAAGGTGTCTGTTGTGGGAAGAGGAAGGGAAATGAGTTTGTAAGCTGCCTTGAGTCTCCTTATAGGAGAGAAAAGCGGGGTATGAATCCTCTTCTTCATCAGGCAACAGTAGGGCCTTTTGCATGACTATAATTTTCAAGACCCGTTACAAAAAGCAACACTAGATCTAAAAATATAGTTATATCCTAGAAATGTTCTGAGGTGTTGAAGTGGTGACACTGTGGATAGACCAGATATAACACAAGGTCAAACTCTCTGAAATCAAACTTGTGTTGTAAAGTTTCCCAAGAATGTGTTGCTCTAGAAGACCAAGTGAAAAAAAATATCTGAGACTGGTAAGTTGTCCTAAGGTTGAAAAAAGAGGTGAGCTGCTGTCATTTAAAAATAGATTTCTTTAGGAAGCCTGCAATAAAGGACCTTTGAGCTTTCTTTGATCACAAACAGCCAATTATGGAAACCCCCTACCAGCAAATAAGAAGAGCAGCGATAAAAAAAATTCTAGATATTTCAAGTCACAAAGAAGATTTTACATATATCCCTGTAGCCTATCTAAGCCTGATTTTAAACAAATTGACACACATTTTCCCTGATGGACTCAGACCATGGAGATAATGGTTAGAATACTGAGCTCCATACATATTCCTATTGCTAGGTGTGATGGATGGGGATTGGGACTGCACTAGACTCCCTTGCTGACTCACAGCCAATGTATGCAACATCCAAAACTTCATATGGGTATTACTGCAAGTCTTCTTTTGCCACATTTGAAAATAGTGACCAACCACCCCGCAGATTTTTTCATCATGCCATTTATAGCTGTTACTCAGGCTTCTTGGTATTCAACGTACATAACCAACTGAAATCTGATGTTCTTTATGCCATCATTGATTTTTGAGAGCAGAGGTGAGCTTCAAAACACTCACAAGCATTGTTAAAGCCATGTGCTTCTCCAGCTGGAGTCCTATTTAGTCTTACTTTAAGGAATGTCATGTTGCCCAGAGGAAACCGATGATGCTAAGAACAATGCTGTTTGCAAGTGAGTACCTGTTAATTTCTGCCTATCTCAAATGTTTCTGCTCAAAACACCTTTTTTAAAAAAAGTGATGCTGTTTTGGGGTAGATTCACACTTTAAGGTGGATTCAAAAGGAGAATCTGGGCTCCCTAGTTTAAACAACATCAAAAATTACGCTGTTCCAGGGTGGATCCCCCTCCCCCCGAACAGCATCTCTTTCAGTGTTGTTTAAACTAGGGAGCCCAATTCTCCTTTAAGAGTGGAAATAGTTTAAAAAGAATCTAGCATCACTTTCAATGTTGTTTAAACTAGGGAGCCCTGGGTGTGTTCAGATTTGTGTGTTGGGGCATGTTCTATAATGTGATGGTGACTTTGACATGACCTGGTACAAAAAACGTTGTTTTGTCATGGTGGGGGAGGGTGGCCGCTCATATGGGGGGGGGGCAAAACTCAGATTTTGCCCCGGGCTCCATTTTCCCTCTGTGCTTCACTGTCTTCTGTCAGAATGCATCTCTAGCACTGCCTTAATCCATTGTAGTAACAGCATGGCCATGCTTTGGGATAAGTAGTAAAAAAATTGTAGGTTGCACAATCTGTGAATTCATTAACATCCTCCTTACACACTATACAGAACCAAGGTTGGGTCTGGATTCCCAGACTGTGTCTGATGTAATACAGTCACTCTTTTCTCAGTTCCTAAGTGTGAGGTCCTCAATTTGGATCAAAAGGATTTCAATGTGCCATTTTCCCTACCTGAAGCAGTCCCAGGCAGGTGCCATTTGGAAAATATGCAGGTTTTTCAAAGAGTACCCTCCTTGGACTGTTTCAGGTTGGGAAAGTAGTACCTTTACAATCTCCTTTCCCTTCTGTTTCTGGGTGCTCATGGGGAGTCTTGATGCTGAGTTCTGATAGACTTCTTAGTTAAAACTGTATCCTCCAGTGTGGGCATAAGTCACACCCTCACATGATTTGGGTGTGTTTAGATTCTGGGGTTTCCTATTGACTTCAGAAGTGTTATTAGTAATTTCAATGGCTATGGCACAACTTAGAGCAAGCAAGGGATTTGAGAGAGAGCTATTTTACCTCCCCCAAACCTGCTATTCTTTCCCCTTATTCTAGTGTGCCTATGACAGCATTCCACTTACAATATCTGATTATGTCATGGTAGCTTCACTACACTGATGAGGTATTTTGTATCAGTTCTATTCTCAACCAGCCAGGGTAACAAAGATAGGATTGTGCTGCACATTTTGTAACTATGGCAGTATTTAGCTGGTAAAAACTTCTTACACAAGCTGGCACTTTTCCCACTGTGGGCATACATACAAGAAAATAGTCAAACTGAAAGGATTTTTTAAAAGATCTTTTAAATGTTAAAGTGTTCATACAAATCACTGGGTTAATTATACATTCAAAATTATACATGTAATTATTTTAGCAGTGTAATAATCTACATTAAAAACTTGAAAAATAGCTGGTAAGGGGTTTTTATTTGAACCTATATGTGAAATACTGACAGATGAGCATTCCTTGTGTCATTTTGACAATTGAGTGACAGCCACAGTGAGTAGTAATTTACCTATGTGTGAAAAATATATATGATAGATCTAATGTGCTTTTAAGAATGGTAATAAATTGAAGTATTTGTTAAATTTATGATTTAGTGGAGGATTACATTGCAGAGGGGCAAATTCTAAATAATAAGCACTCCCTGCTTACACACGTGCAGGGGAAGAAAGAAACCTGAGCTAGCCAGTTTACAATAGCTTGGTTGCATCCTCTGTGAGGCAGAATTGGTGTAAAAGCCTACATCCCATCATCTTGCATCTCACTACGCTCTCATTTGAACAGCTTATTATCAGATATGAAGGCTGGTTGGTGCTGGTTATGACTGCACAGTAATGTAGCTGTATAGATAATACAAGATGAATGCTGATACTGAAATTAGACACAGAAAATGTTAACCTCTGCTCCTGTAACGAACACTATATTGTACTTATACTATATTATTCTTAGTTAAAACTGTATTCTCCAGTGTGGACAGGGCCCTCACATGGTCCAATGGTGCCATTTCTATGGAACAATACTCTGCTGTTTATTGAAGACATCAACATAGCCAACTGAAGGGGGGCTAACTCTGATGCTAAGATTTTCTTTTGGGACAGGTCATTCTATGAATACTATGCTACATATATATCCAATTTTCCCCTCCAAAACAAATAGGCAATTGTGCATGATATTATGTCTTCTGGCCCCACCAGCATGAAGAGTTTACTGCCATTAACACCACAATCACAAAGATAGTTATATCTTTCAACATCCATTGAAATCATTGGGATTACGACAGTGTAACTCTTCTTAGGATGGCATTGAAAATGTATAGCAGATCATCTTTTCTCACCTGGTTCAGATTAGAATTTTTCTCCAGTTTAAGCCTTGAATGTATTACAAACCAAACTTATTTATCTGAGAAGGTTTCCCCAAGCTTCTACCTTGTTTCCCCAAAAATAAGACATCCCTTGAAAATAAGACGTAGTAGAGGTTTTGCTGAAGTGCTACATATAAAGCATCCCCCGAAAGTAAGATGTAGCAAAGTTTTTGTTTGGAAGCATCCCTGTTGACCAGAGCATGCAGCTGTGGAGCGGAAAAATAAGACATCCCCTGAAAATAAGACATAGTGCATCTCTGGGAGCAAAAATTAATCTAAGACACTGTCTTATTTTTGGGGAAACAGAGTAATACACAATGAGATTCCATGCATGCAGGGTCAATATTCAAGCTGACCAGACAGCTAGCAGATGCTTGTTCAAAAATATTGTCAGAGGGGAAAAAAAGACAATCTTCAGAACACGTTGAAGGGTTTGAGTAACAAACTCACCTCTCACTGTTAGCTACCAAAATTTGTAAATGAGCCATGTAAGTATGGATTTCAGCAACACACTAATTTGGAAACAAATTCAAGGTATTAAACAAAGTTCAAAAAAAGTCCCAGGTATTTCCCAGATCTTAGTCAAAACCTGAAGTTTCCTGGGTTGGACAGTAGCTTGCAGATTGCACATGTCCAGCTTTTGGGACATATCACATATCACTGTCTGAGATGCAATTAATGCCTGGCTGTGAATATTCATTGTATATCTATCTATTATGTGTCTGACAGTCTATTGAAAATTTTGGAGGCTAGATGAAAAGCAAGATTATGAGAAGGTGGAGCAGCGATGCATTTTCAACATTATGAGTTATGGAAGGGCAAGCTTTTTTCAACTTTTCCGAGAGGGCTTCTAAATATTGAAGCAATTATGAATTCAGTTGTGGTGTTAACCAAATTCCCTAGAGTATATTCCTTGCATGCCAAGTACACAAACAAGTATTCCTGGGTGAATTTATATTAAGGGACCACTGCATGGTATATACCAAGGTTCCAAATTTGGGTAGTACTTCAATATGAGAGTGGGGAGGTTTCCAAAAGGAAAAGATGGAAGGCAGAATCAAAAGTCAAATCTTTATTTGGAAAATTATAAACTAGGAAAGCAAGAGGCACATTGAGAATTATAATGCTAACCACATTCATGTGCAGACACTGAGGGTAATCTTATGAATCTAGCAGTCTTCAAACCATACTAAACAAAAGAAGGAAGAAAATAAAAAATGTACCAAACCTGTCCTGAAGAGTGGAAGGCCTAGATAATCCAGTTAGAGAGAGAAGATAGATACGCAGACATAGCGGTACTGTGTGTCAGGAGGTCTCAACCAGAGGCGTACCTAGGAAAATGGAGCCCGGTGCAAACTCTGAGTTTTGTGCCCCCCCCCATTTGAGTGGCTGCTGTGATGCTGGAATCCCCACCCAAACAGCATCACTTTCAGTGGTTTTAACTAGGGAGCCCAGATTCTCCTTTTAAATCTACCTTAAAGGGAGAATCCTGGGGTCCCCGGATAAATAACACATTAAAAGTGGTGCTGTTTGGGGGTGGATTATCCCCCGCCCTGAAACAGCATCACTTTCAATGGGGTGGATTTAAAAGGAGAATCTGGGGAAATTTGGGGGGCGCCTCCTGTCAGGGGTGCAATTATTAAGATAGCAGTACCAAAATTTCAAAGTATCTTCAGGAGACCCTCAAAGTTATGTGACTAGCCCAAGGTCACCCAGCTGTCATGTGTTGGAGTTCACAAGCTAATCTGGTTCACCAGATAAGCCTCCACAGTTTAAGTGGCAGAGCAGGGAATCAAACCACAGTTCTCAGATTAGGGAGAGAGTGCATCTGCTCTTAACCACTGCACCACACTGAAGCTTGCTATATACTTTCCCACACTTTGAAATTTCTTTTCTATCTTGCACACCACAAACATGGGAGAATATACTCACTCTTATGGTGACTGACAGTAGTAGAATTATCATTTGACCACTATATGCAGCAGTCAATTTATGCATTCTTGTGACAATCCTGCACAATTACTAGGAGGTAAATAAAGGCTAGCCTCATCTCATCAGATTTCACAAGCTAAGCAGGGTCTACCCTGGCAAGTATTTGGATGGGCGACCTCCAAAAGGGGTAAAATGTGGGGTAAAATGACATTTTAATTACAAGTGTTCACCACATGAGGGCACTTTCTAATGAAATACTCACTATGAAACTTTCCTAAGATCACCCTACTGTGAATTCAAGTTGATAAGTAACATGATAGTCACTGTGAAGTAACAACTAAAAAAGTTCAGTCTATTTAAGCCAGAAAGATTGAAGAAGGAAACCTCAGTTGATAATGTGAGGGGGCAGAATAGGGAACAACAGCCGAGTGTTGAGTGCAGCAAAGAAAAACTTACGAAGAGGTTAATGCAAAGATAAAACTTACATTTAATTCAAGTAGCTTCAGTTCACATACATCGGTTCGGTTTGAATTGAAGATATGGATAAGAAAGCCCTAATCTAAAGAAACATGCTTCCCTATACAAAGTGGGCATCTAATGCTGTCTATGGGTGTGTGATACAAGAAGTATGAGATTGCTTCTGTAATGCAGATAGACCCACAGTAGCAAGAGATCATCATGGCATGTCCATGTGCTTGGAAGGACAAAAAGGAGAAAAGAATGGCTACAGAGGGAGAAGAAGGAGGAAGTCTGTGGGCGGTTTCCAGGCCCAAACAAAGAGAGAGAGCAATCCTTAAGAGATTAGAAAGATACAGCACCCTCCAGTGTCCCGGCATGCAGAGTCGCTCTTTCCAACAATCCCAGCATTCAACTTTGGGCAGCCTGGCACCTTTTAGCCTTGTGGACTTCAGTGGTAGCAGCACAAAGCTGAACGCTGGGTCCAGGGGAGCCGAGCCCAGAGTTCATCTCTACACTGCCAGTTGTTTCTGAGACCCTTGTGGAGTTCAGAGGTGGCAGTGGTGCATAGCAGAAATCTGGACTCAGCTTTGCTGAGCCGCAGTGTTCAGCTCTGGCCCTTTCCGCACAGCACACGTACAGCGGATTGCAGTTGGGATAAAGTAACCGGCTCTCCTGTTTTAGTATTTGCATGCCTCTGTGCAGGCAGCAATTGGAGGCCACGGAAACAATGCGGGTTGCTGGCATGCCTTTGCATGGAGGTGCATCTTTTTTCTAATTCCCCACCGATGCGTAGCTTCACAGGCATGAACAAGTGAACCCCCACAGCCATGCTGTCTCATGATAGGACCCTTTGTGCCTGCATTGCTATGCAGATGGAAGCTGGGATTTTTTTCTGAAAGGGAAATGCAGCCAAACAAAGTGCCTCCCTGCCTGGCCATTTGCTCACAAGCAGCTGCAACTGTGGATTTTTAAAAAGACTTGCAGATAGTGCAATTCTCGGATAACTCAGTTTGGAGGAAGTAACATGGGGCAGACTCGTTGCAGGGTCGGGATCCATGAGAAATCTCCCCCCCCCCCATTTTTTTTTACTATCGTTAACCCATATTTATTGGTCCATGCGGAAGGGGCCTCTGTGCTGCTTGCCACCCCTGAGCCCTTGTGGACTTCAGAGATGGCAGCACAAAGCTGAATGCTTGGCCCAGCCAAGCCAAACCCAGCATTAAATTCTGAACTGCCTGCCATTTCTGAGACCCAAGTGGAGTTCAGAGATGGTGACAGTTCAGACCTGAATGGTGGACTCAGCAGAACTGAGCCCAGCATTCAGCTCTACTCCACCTGCTGTTACTGAGATCCAGCAAGCCAGAAGGAAATGATGGGGAGAGGGAGGAGGCAAAGAGGATGTCCTCCCAATTCTTTTTACAATGGTAGTGGGACTGAAGTGACCCAAACAATGGCAAAAAAATCAGCATTATTCAGTATTCCCCCCCCCCCCCCACACACACACACTATTTTTGTTGGTTTTTGTTTCAGTTTAAGTTTGCTGAATGTATACCCAGAGCATTCTGGCTAAGTTATTAAAAATTGTTCCTGATTCCCTGAATGCAAAATTAGACTAAGGGGTGGATTTAGCCAGCGTTTTCACTCAATCTCACTGAATTATTTTTGCTACAACCCCATTCTACGTGGCTTTTGTCCCATCATCCCTTGCATACTCTTTTTTTGTGATCAAAGGAAACCACCTCTTCTCTTTTTTGCCAGGATAAAAGCTGATTAAATTGTATGCTATACCACTATAATCACTTTCTTGGGTCACGTTCATTGACACTGAGGTGGCTGCTTTATGAGGATTTTTTAATCTGTTCATATCTCTTTTTCACAGGAAAAAGGCTGATAATTTTGCCAAATGAAGTTCTGATAAAAAATAAAGTACATGAAATATCATTATAGTGGATTTTGCCTCAGGCAAGGAGAACTGAAATCCCTAACATGAGAAATGTCTTTTAATCTCAAAAGTAGAAATTATGGCTAGTTGTAATGTTGTGGTTTCACAGCACTCAGATCATAAGGTTTTGTTCCTCTGCAAATCATAGAGTTCTCAACCAGTGTATGAATTACCATAAAGTGCAGAAAGAGATCATATAATGTAACTGTCACAAACTAATTGGACAGTACTCATGATCAAACTGGCAATAAACATAACAAATTCCAATGCCATTTTGCGAGCCTTTTAGCTCTTTCTAGGCTGAACACTCTCTGGTTGACACAACTTGTTAAATGGCTCATGAAACCCACTTGATAAAAAAATAAAATTAGCAAAGTTATTTTTCACTCCTCCTTGATGCATACCCCGCCTACAATGTGCTGCCATGTTGTCAATGTTTCTATCTTTCATTTTTGTCATAGTTCTTTAAATGCTTTGTGCTGCTCCTCTGCAGCATCACAGAGAGTGTTCCCTCAGATATAAAAGAGATCATCATTCCCATTATTGAGGTGCTGCAGTATCCCTGCTGCTGTAGTAAGGAAAAAAGTTGGAGGACCAGATATTGTGCTACATGCTGGATCTCAGTGCCCAAACAATAGTCCTGAAAAGCCTCCAATTTCCACACACAAGAAAAGGACAAGCATGACAGGTATGAATCATTTTTGCACAGAGATTCAGCAGGAAGGTTTATGCTAAAGTAAGCCTCTCTTTCTTTTGGCCAAGAAAAATGCTGATTAGATCCTGGCCAGTTACATCTACATGATCCTGTATAGAACCTGGCTTTGTGCTCCTCCATAGTCACCTAACAGTGTCTGGCTAAGTATACAATATCAATAATTACTTCCTTAAACCTATCTTCTGTAATTCTGCTCAGCATACTCCCCTCAGAGCCTCATGTTACCCTCTCATGAGTCAGGATGAATATGATTTCAGTTCTCAGCTGGGCACCCACATTCTTGACACACCACTAATGAATGATATTAACCTAAATCTGTCTACACAAATAGGCTAAGTTAGTTCTTCGGCACTCCAGATTTCAATGCTGCAATCAATCAGGTGGTTCCTGACTTAGCAGGTGAATATGAACATGTATAAGAGAGCATTACAGCATTACATAATTTAGCATTCTACTAGGTTCCAGGGTTTTTTTTTTTTGGATATATGCATCTGTTAAAAATGCTGACTATAAAGACAAAATTTACTTTTTTTCCAGCTGTAGATTAAACTTTCCATCAGCTGGAATTGTATAATAATGAGGAACAGACAGAGGAAATAAAAAAGATTTATTTCTACAGCTCACATGAATTAGAAAACACTTCCTGAAGTTCTTTGGAGAGTTGACTGTAGATGCAGTTGGAGTGTGGTCAAAAATCTGTGGTGACTGACAGTCACAAGTGGTGACATATTGTACAGGGAAACTAATATACAAGCTAAGCTAAATGACAGGCCTATTAAAGATCCAGTCCTTTCCCCCTCCTCTCTTAAAATGTTCTTTATTCACCATCGTCCTTCACAGCAGCTGCAGCATGTCGCTATGTGAAAGCGTGAAGATCTTTCTTCAATTCACTCTCCCATTCAAACTCCATGTAGGCCATCAATTGCCAAATATAAATAGGCTCTCAATTCATATTTTATTTTAATTTTAAGAAAGTGAAAATGGACTCTGATTTTTGGCAATTGCAGCTTTGACTTTGGGTAGGTCTCTCTGCTGCTTCCATCTTTTCCAGAAAAAAAGAAGAAGCTTAATGGAATGGCCATTTTCCTTCAAATAACTGTTCACATATATGGTTCCCAAGTAGCCTCCAGTTGAGGTAGGTTTCAGTATTATCCAGTTTCAGCCACAAAACTGCATCATGCCTTTTGTATCAAAACTGTATCATAGACTTGTGGATCATTCATGCTGCAGATTAGGAACAAGTTGGTACAAAGTTCACAGGACTACTAAATGAATATCTTGGTTAACAATGCATGATGGGAGAGTTCCAGGTTTGTGCAACAGCTCAAAACATTGTCCTGTAAACACTGAAAACTCCCACATGAGGGTTGCCAGGTCCCCCCTTGACCATCAGCGAGGTAGGGTGACCAGATCCGGATTGGGAATTTCCTGGAAATTTGGGATGAATCCTGAGAAAGACAAAGATTTCAAAAGGGTAAAGTTCACTCTCCAAAGCCTCAATTTTCTCAAACGGAACTGATCTCTATAGTCTGAGGATGAGCTGTAATTCCTGGGGATCTCCTACCTGAAGGCTGGCATCCATAGCCTATATTCATTGGATGCTTATTGTTCCGTCATGAAAATGGTATTATTTCATTGCCCCTTTAATTTTGTAATTCTGTGTCTCCATTGCCAATAATGTGTTTTCAACTGTTTGCATTTCAAAGCATCAAAAGTTGCATGTAGTTAATATGGTGCAAATTGACAGCATAAATGTAAGTTAAGATAACACTTCAGTTTAGCAGATATATATATATCTTTGAAAGATTTGTGTCGCAATACAATCAGGCAAGGAGATAATACTAATAAGCAGATATGTAATTGCAGCCCTGTCATATTAGAAGGAAGACCTATTTTAAGTAAATCTGCATAGAACTATTGCTTAAGTTATTTAGACTAAGTGCCATTAGGCCTGGTAAAATCTCACAGCCTAATCTAACCTTCCAGATTGTTGTCACAATAAAATGGAAATTCCATAAATATAAAGACCAGTTCCTTCAAAATCTGTAAAGTTTCAAATGCTGATATGCACTAAATAGCAATAACAAAAAGGGAACATACACAGAATTGAGTATTAATTAATCATCTTCAAGTCATGATAAGCAGTTGTTTCTAGAAGGTTATCATGGTTAATAGTTTCAAAAGTTGCTGAGTGGCTAAGAAGAACCAGTAGGGTTCACTAGAGATTGATTACATTTATCATCCACTTTTGGAAGAATTTATTAACCAGGATCAGCCCTGGATTAACCATTAAAAATAATAAGCATTAACTTTCTTTAGGACCCTACCATAGAGATTTACTTCCCCCTTCTTATCTTTCTAATAATTGAAGCAAATTTGTTATGTCACATTAATTTTGAGGATATGATCAGAGACTTTGGAATTAAAAAAGGAAGGAGAAAACTTTTTGTAAATAAAAGTTATAAATAAGCATCAACAAACATTATTTTGAATCTTTGATTTGTGTAAGTTAAAATGCTACATATCTACAAGGCAAAAAAGCAATGAATAAAAGGGTTTTTTGTTTCATACTAATCATTAGAATTATTCATTAGAGTGTGTGTGTGTGTGTGTGTATACACATACAAACACACACAAATACACACACACAAACATATACACTCTCTCTCGCATGCACACACACACACACCCTTATTTATTTATTTATCTATCTATCTATCTATCTATCTCATATTATTTAATATAAGCGTAGCCCGCATCGAGAATCTCTGGAGTGGTATACAAGTCAATAAACACAATCATTTAAAATTTCTAGCTAAAAGCATAAATTAAACAACAAACTCAATTCCAACCCTAACTCCACAGAATCAGATGACAATTATCCAGATGACAAGTATCCCAACAACAACAATTCACCAAAGAGGCTGATCATAGGACAGTAGGTGTACACTACAAATATGGAATATAACATGCAGGGGATGGCACCTTCAATGGCTGACCTCTCCAAAAGCCTGGCAGAACAACTTTGTCTTGCAGGCCCTGTGGAACTGTTCTAGGTCCTGCAGGGCTCAGATAGCTGGAGGAAGAGTGTTCCACCAGGTTGGGTCCAGGGCACAAAAGGCCCTGGCCCGAGTGGAGGCCAGCCATATCATGGAGGGGCCTGGGATCACCGGTAAATTGGCCTCTGCCGAATGCAGAGGCCAAGCGGGGACATGTGGGGATAGAAGGTTCTTGAGATATGAAGGCCCCAGGCCGCAGAGTGACTTAAAGGTTAAAACTGACATCTTAAAGATGATCCGGAATTCCAGCGGGAGCTAGTGCAGCCAAAGAAGCATGGGAGAGATGTGGTCCTGCATTGAACTACCCACGAGAAGCATTCTGGACCAACCAACTTCAACTTCTGGATCAACCATAAGGGAAGGCTCATGTAGAGTGAGTTACAATAGTCTAACCTGGAGGTGACTACATCCTACATATGGATCACTGTGGCCAGGTCAGTCTGGGAAAGGTAGGAAGGAGGCAGCCCGGGGATGCTTGGGTGTAGATGGAAAAAAATGCTACCTGAGCCATACAGGCAACTTGGGTCTCCATAGAAAGAGATGGATCCAGGCAGACCCCCACGCTCCGGGCAGAGGGGGCTGACAATAGAGAAGTCCTCTCCAGCAGCGGTGGCTGAAACCCAACCCCCTCCCATTGTGACCCACTCCACAGGGGCTTTTAGGTCTTTGATGGATTAAATTTTAAGCTGCTTTTAAGCTTCAGCCAGCCAGCAACAACCACCTCCAAACAGTGCTTTGGAGAGAAGACGCAGAAGTAGGAGGTTGCGTCTTCTTTTCCATCAACAGAATGATAGGCTGAGTGTCATCAACCGCATACTAGTGACAGACCATCCCGGAAACTTCGCTTTCCAGCTGAGGCAAAGAGCGTTGCATGTAGATGTTAAATAACAAAAAAAATAGAAAGGGGTCCCCATGGCACCCACATTGAAGTGGGCACCGTTGGGGAGACACTATCCCACGTAACCTCACTTGCTGGAGTCCGATTTCTGGAGGAGCAAAGGCTGAGCCATTGACTATGACAATGCCCCAGATCCCAGGAAGGCGGCCAGGCGGTAGTGATTGGGTCAAAAGATCATGATGCGACCATATAAAATGCTGTGGCAAGATCTGAAAGTAGTACCAGCGAGGTGCCGATCACAGCACTCCAGTCAAGCTGCATGTGGAGTGTATCTGTGATGTGAAGCTGGACTAGAAGGGATCGAGCGCTGTTGGTACTCTGTCTGTCTGTCTGTCTGTCTGTTTGTCTTACATACACAGTATATGCGGGTACTGAGTCAGGTTTAAATAAACCAGTTCCAAAAAGATTTCTCAGTGACTCAGGCCGTTTCTGCACGGCCACGCTTGGGGGGGTGCGTCGGCGTATATGATGCCGACACCCCCCCAGGACCATTCACACTAACGGTCCCGGTAAGGGCGGGGAAGACGGTGCAGCCTGCATGGAGGCTGCACAGTCGCCCGAACGCCTTACCATCCCTTCGACCTTCCGGCGCGTTGCCCAGGCCAGGGAACATGCCCCCTGCCCTGCACGACAGCTCTGTCCTGGGCAATGCACCGGAAGGTCAGAGGGATGGTAAGGCGATTCCCGGGAAAGAGGGGAAGTGGTGCCCTTCCAGCTGCGCTGCCTGTTCGCCGCGACGCGGCGGAGTTTGGGAGCCACTGTTTTCTGAAACGAAACAGCGGCCGGCTGGCTCAGGAGTTTGAGCAAACAAGCGAGCTTTGCCGCACCGCTTCGGGGGGGTTTTTCAAGGCCACCGCTGCATGCACCACGAGGATGCTGTTTTCGCGTCCTGAGGCGGCTGCTATTCCACCCGTGCAGAAACAGCCAAAGTTTTATTCGTTCAAAACTGCAGTTTCGAGACATCTCCTGTGAGCTTCAGGAAGGGAGTCTCCAGCGGCTCTATTGTTTGCAGAAGAGCATGACTTATACCTGGCCTTTCTGAGCATGCACACTCTGTTTGCTTTGCACTCATTGGCTGGAGCCACTCCTGACATTCCCCCCCCCTGCTTTACTTTTACCTTTTCCCATATTTGGGCATGCTCTTTATGTCATACCTCCCCTTGCCCAGTACCAGGATTGGGGTTGCTATATCAACCAAGCCTGTTTTTCTTTCTGTTATCTCTCTTGGCTTCAATGTTTGCATTCTTTCACCTTAGCAGTGAATTTACAGCTTCTTTCAAGAACTAGTGTCTTGCTTAAATCTTACATTTCTCTAGTACCCATAACAATACACATAATAAAATGGCTTGCCTTAATATACAAACACACATATATATTCCGATCAGTACCACAATCTTTTCAGTGCTTAGGGCCTCTAAAGGTTTTAATCCAGTCCTGGCTAAAATGAACTTGGGTTCGGCTAAGAAATGGCGAGTACTGAACTTCCAAGTAAGCTATTCACAGGTTTTACCAACTGAAAGGCATCCATAGAGGAGCCTTGGGAACATTCAGTGACTTAGGAATTAATCTGGTATCCAAACTGGATAGGATGTGAGTGATTTGATCTGCAGAGTGTTTAGAAAATTTGCTAAGAAACACAGTGGAGACATTCAGTCTCTCAGGAGCCAAGACGTAATGGGCCTCTTGCAACCTAAAACAGCACTGTTGAATGATGCGGACATAATGGTGGTTAAAAAGTATGATTGATTTCTTGGTATTACGATAGAGTTGGCTAAGTGACAGATCTTTGTGTTAAGTCAAACTCAGTACAAGTTTTCTCTACCTCTGTTCCAGCTGTTGTTCCAGCCAATTTAATTTCCCAGTTTGGTATTCATTTAATTTTTGTTTATATTAGTTTGAGTGGAAAACACAGTTCCATCCTTTCGGGATGAATGTCTTGTTGATAATTTATCTCTTACCCAGGGAATCATTTCTGTCATATTTCAGACAGTTGGGAGAAATAATATCCACATTTTCTGTGAAATATCCATCCATGATTTCTTATTTACAGATCAGGTACAGCGAGGTTCTTTAGCAGCCAAAAGAAAGATGGTAGTAGGCATAAATAATCTTTCTTATTGTATAAAAGACTAGCTGTGGTGGTGAGGACTCACTTCCAACCAATCATCATATACTTTCACCCAATCGCCATGCACACATGGCTCAGGAGCAGGACGTACTCATAATGGCTAAAAAAACAACACAAACATAACAGTGGAATGTGGCAGTTACTCACTCTCTTGTGTACTTGCCATTCTCCTCCAGTGCTGAATAATAATGCTAGTAGAAATATAATAAATAAAATACCTTTGTATGCTACGTTTAACAAGAATATGTTGCTCTCTTTTTACTGGGCTTCTAAGGATTGGGTGAAGAATTGGGCTGAATCTTGCAATCCCACTGCCCAACCTTCCGCCCACTGTGTGACATTAGTGTACAGCATTTTGCTGGGGAAAATCCTTGTGCGTTTATACATTACTCCAATTGATTGTATCTGAAATTGGGATGGATGAATCTATTTTTTTATTTTAAATAAGAAAGTATAAGGTTAAAGAGAGCTGCCATCTACCCTCTGTTATATCTTATCTTACTGCGCTTATTTTTTACCTCTGTTTCTCTCACAGTCCAGCTCCAGTGCTGGAATTGAGGCTGGTGGGATATAAATACTGAAAGCAATAGGCCATAGTGTGGATTAGCTCCCTTTACCCACATGCTCTGCTATTGTTTAAAAATAGAGCTTACACCCCTGCTTTACGTTAGACATGTTTATAAATACGTAAGGATTCCTCCTGTCGCATGTAGTTTGGCCCTTAGTTTATATAACCAGGAAAGGTTTACTTTTTTTTTCTACTGGAGCTAATAATAGTCCAGGGCTTGGAGCAATTTTTATCAGGAAATGACATTAACAAACAGGGTTACCCCCACCCCATGATTTAACAGTATTACCCTAATCCCAATTGACCATTCTCACCATTGTTGTTTTTAAGGAAAATGAAACATTGAAACAGCAGTGGAGTAGGAAGTTAAGAGCTCACGTATCTAATCTGGAGGAACCGGGTTTGATTCTCCGCTCTGTTGCCTGAGCTGTGGAGGCTTATCTGGGGAATTCAGATTAGCCAGTACACTCCCACATATGCCAGCTGGGTGACCTTGGGCTAGTCACAGCTTCTCGAAACTCTCTCAGCCCCACCTACCTCACAGAGTGTTTGTTGTGAGGGGGGAAGGGCAAGAATATTGTAAGTCCCTTTGAGTCTCCTACAGGAGAGAAAGGGGGGATATAAATCCAAACAACTCCTCCTCCTCCTCCTCCTCCTCCTCCTCCTCCTCCTCCTCCTCCTCCTCCTCCTCCTCCTCCTCCTCCTCTTCTTCTTCTTCTTCTTCTTCTTCTTCTTCTTCTTCTTCTTCTTCTTCTTCTTCTTCTTCTTCTTCTTCTTCTTCTTCTTCTTCATCTATCATCCCTGTTTTGGACCCCAAACCTCTCTTTTTATATATGTGTGTGTTACAGATTCTGCCTACTTAATTGAAACATTCAAGTTTACTTGCCATACTATATGGAATAGGTAGTAAAAATGTATAACTGTCTCTTTACTGGTTCATTGCTTATGACCTGGGGATGGGCAAGTATACCAGTTGTCTTTATTTCCCATAGTCTGCACAGCTGCCTGTATTAAGGCATGCAAGCAAAATATTTATTCCTGTATTGAGATAGCAGAAAAAAGACAGGTGTTTGCCATCCTTCCTCCTTTGAGAGCTAATAGGAGCATGTAGTGGGTGGTTTGAGTAGGCTGAATCACATGGGGAAAGAATTAAAACATTATCTAAATGGCCTTGATCCAAATTAGGGATGTGTTCATCTGAAATTTATGCATAACAGTTCTTGACAGAACTATGATCTCTGGCCCATTTTGCATGGAGTGTTTTCCTTGGGGCTCTTTGCTATACAGTGTGGTTGTAGTGGGGTCTCCTCATGTTTCTCTGTTTACATGAAATGAGCCCCCCACTGCCTACCCCCACTTACAGATCACTCCCAGTTGTCGCAAGATTGCCAGCTTTGTTTTTAAAGCTCTTTAAATGTAGATATTGCTATTCTATGCTATATTGATATTTCTCTGTTATTATTGATATTTCTCTGTTATATCAACATTTTTGTGCTTTTCACAAAAACTGGCCATAGATTCCTGAGAAATGCCCATGAGGAATTTAGGGGTAAGGGGAGGGGGGAAGACCAGAAAGAGTGGCAACCCTGAAGTGAGAGAAAACATCAGGGTTTTCCCACTCTCACTAACTGCAAGGCTTTCGGGATCTGCAGCACTTTAACCCAGAGCATGTCAGTACAGAAATCTCCTCCGAAGGAAATGTTTCCTTGCTACAGGGTCAAGCAGCAGTACATAATCAACATCTGTCTCATCTGGTCTACCCTTAAGAGTAAGGCTGTATTTTGTGCTTTTCAAAGAAGTCAGCATCCACCATGTTGAATATCTTATTTCTTCAGCTATTTAACTTAGCAGTATCTGTCACATGAATCAGATTGGTGTTTTCCTATACCAGTGGAGGGATTCAGCAGGTTCACACCATTTCGGCAGAACTGGTTGTTAAAATGGTGCTTGTAAACGACCAGTTGTTAAATTATTTGAATCCCACCACCAGAACCGGTTGTTAAATTATTTGAATTCCACCACTGCCCTATACCCATATAATATGGCTCACAAGCATAAATACAGTGTAATGGTCATTATTCATATAGTGATTATTGTCAAAAGAATGATATAGAAGCTTGAAATGGGTGTGCTGAATGTAATATATAGAACCAGCTTATACACTATTATGAGAACCAACCAGTTGGAAAAGGGAAACATTTCTCAATGATGAATTGTTCCAGGAAGACGAACATTCTCTAATTATTATTCCAGATTTCTGTATGAGAACAGAAACTAAGCACCCATCCCAAGCTTCTGGGTAGGCAGGATCGACCCTCCCCCCTTTCAACTCCACTTTCCTAAAAAGCCTTTGCTTTGTATGATGCACACAGGGAAAATGGAATTATCAAGTATTGTTAAGGAGTGAGATCTAACTTTTTTTTTTAGCATGTATGATGCTTCCTGTTAAAATCTATGGTGATTTTAATTACTTCTACATAGAGGCTTATTTGAGCAGCTTGATTCCTTTCTTATCTATTAAGTGTGGCAGACATAAGATTATGAATGCAATTAATGCACTTTAATTACCAGCTTGGTAGGTTTGAAAGCATAGATAACTGTCCTGTTTGCCCTGTTTAATGAAAGACACTGAAGATCTGCTTCAGTGTTCATTTGTGCATAATTATTGCACTGCATAAAGAAGGAATGGAACTGTCTTTAAAATGGCTCCTTTCATCAATTCTGCATAACAGGAAAAACTGATATTTTTTTGCAGATTTTTCCATTGTGTAAGAATAATTGCTTGTTTTCTACTCATGTTTATTTGGCTAAATATTATTTGCAAAAAGAAAAGAAAGAAAAAAGAAAAGAAAGTTAAAATAATTTTGAATCATGTTTGATGTTTATATTGTCATTTTAGTGGTGATCAATAGGCTCATCTTAAACTCTAGTGATATTAGAGTACAGAGCCTTGTTCTTTGGTGGTGGGAACTACACAAGGAGGACACTTAACACCATCAGAAAAAGGGAGAGAATAAATATTGTGTGTTTGTGTGTGTGTGTTTGACGAACACTACACTGTTCAGTAACCTTACAGTTACTTCGTCCAGGAATCCTGAGAGGAAAAGGTAGATTCTCCACTCCCCCAGGAGCTGCAAAGATAATGCATCTCCCATTCCCAGTAATATGCCAAGCACCTGATAAGCCTAAAGTATGAACAATGCAGTGACCAGCATAGATTTCACTGCTCTGCTGTGATGTTGCCAACTCTTTTGTAGCAAAGCCCACACAAAAAGAAAAAGAAACAATTCAACCTGGAAAAACCAGGTAAGCAAGAAAGTTGACAAAAAGCCTCATGACAGAAAGAATGCTTAAGGTTTACAGGCGATAAATTGAGACAAATTTAAATAACTTACAAATAAGGGGGGAGGGACATAAAAAACAAATGTATTTCAGCCAATACGCCTTCCTCTGTGGTCCAAACAGTTAAAAATACACACCATAAAGTAAAATTACTTAAACACAAAATACATTATTTTTGACCAAGTTATAGAACACACACAAGAAGCTGAGCCACTTCATTCAGTAGAAAATCCTCCTTCATTACTGGAATAGATTAGGAATGTCAAGAATAATTTTTCAGATAGTTGTTATACCTGGTTCAAATATCTTAATAAGCAAAGTCAGAGTGAATCATAGTTTTATGGTGTGTACATCACATTCAGAAAGCAAGATACATGTAACAGACTGTTCTTGGGCAAAAGGTGAGTTGTCTTCTGGCCAACATCCCTCTTATTGGAAACAAACCAATGTCTTCCTTTTGCCATATGGGTTCCCTTCCCCAGCGAAACATTGCCCTTGCTGAGGATGAAACTGTGTGTCTTCTTGTTGCTATCCCAGCATTTGCATTCCTCTTTTCAGGTAAAAGACTACATCCTACACTGATCCAAACTCTTAAGCAGGATGGCTGTTGGGTGTCTTATTATGGATGTCTCTACTAAGTGACTTTGGGAACACTGTAGTTGGATTGGCCATGTCTTTCCGGTGTGTCTGCTTCAAAAAAGGGAACTCAGTTACAGTTTGTTTCATTATTTCATTTGTTTGTTTTTGTTCGTCATATTTTATCCCGCCCTATCCCAATTTTTGATATTAATTACAAAAAGGGATTGTTGGGTTGCTTTGTGCAATTTTGTTTCATTATTGGTTCTTTCATTATTGTTGCATTGTTTTCATAATTCTATTTTGATATTATTTCCAAATGATTTCAATGGAAGATTCCCTTTCCCTTTTCTAAGGCCTGTATCTTTACAGTTTTCCATTCAAATTGAACAAAACTCAGGCAACTGTAATATTACACAAAGACACTCATGCCCCTCCCTTTAGCCAATGAAAAGCACTCATGTTTAACATTGAGTCAATCAGATAATTGATTGGATAGGTCCCAAAAAGTAACACAAGCCTCACTGCAATCATGTAGCTTGAAGAACAGAAACACAAGGAAGAGGCATATGGGAAGGCAGACACATCAAGAGCACCTTGTGGTAGATTTGCCTAGACAGGAGAGAAGGTTTGGAGAGAAGCAGGCCAACAAGAAAGTACAGATAGCAAGGGAAAATTTGGCACAGTGGGTGAGCAGTGGAAGCAGAGAGTAAGGCAAAGTCCCAGCCCATATGCTCTGATTTTGGAAAGTCTAACAAATGTATGTTATCTTAGCAGCAATCCATCAAGAAAGCCCAGTGCCTGTCTCCCCCTCCTGCAAAGAACATAGTCCTTCCCCCCAAGCTCCTATTAAGAAAATTATTCTTGTAGTGGAAACATAAGGTGGGGTAGAGGCACTTTTGCAAGTCCAGCAAGACCAAATGCAAAGTGGAAGTTCAATAGGACCAAAGTCAAAACAAAGAATCTCTGCAATGGAAACTGAGAGGGGTGGGGCTTTGAAAGCCTAACAGAACCAGTGATGATGTACAGATTCCCAGTAGAATCCAGTGCCAATGTGGATGTTCAAGACCAACAGAGGCAATGTCAAAATGGAGAATCACAGCAGAACAAAATGGGAAGGGGAGAGAAGGGGCACAAAGTAATTCTGGCAAAGAAAAAAAATTGAAACTGTGAAACAGACTTGAAATAGGTGGAACAAACCTGTAAGATGATAGAAACCTGGGAGACACAAAAACAAAGAAAAACAAATGAAGAAAAAGGGAAGGGGAAAGAAAAAAAGGAGTCCTGGGGGACTACAAACACTGGCTCCCAGTCTTCCTGGTTAATGCAGAATATTTCCAGGATTTTTTTTTTGTTATCCCCCCCAACGTTTCCAGATATTTTTGGGATGCTGAATATACCTGAAAAATATCAATACAATATTTTTGTAGGTATATTTTCCAGGTTCCATTTTACCTGAATGCACATCCCTATTGGCAATACAGCAGGGTGTGGCATTGTGATATCTTCCAGGCCTCAAATCTAGCCTCTATCTTTTCCTACTAGGACAGGTAGACAAACAGTGTTCCGTCTCAGCAGGCTGCTATGTGTTTTTAGCTGTGGAAGGACAAGCATGTTTTGGTTGCAGCATCTGTGCATAGGCCTCAGGGATAGTTGGGCTTCTGCCTGGTTGCTTGAGGCAGTTATTACTTGTTATGGGGGGCAGGTGGGTGTCTGATTCCACTCAGAAAAAAAAGGAGCTCTCTCAAGGAAAGAAGCAGAGCCACTGGTAGGCTAACTTTCCAAATCAAAAGCCATATTTTATTTTCTATTAAGACCATCCAGTAAAAAGCAAAACATATGTCTAGTTTTAGATTTTGCTTTAGGGCAGTATAGCTACCTGCAACTACTGTTAGGATAGTCAGACAAGGAGAGGTAGAAAAGGTGAAACAGACCACAGCCTGCTGCTACAGAGATTCTGTCCAAAATGGCTTCCCCACCTGAACAATACTGCCCAGCCCATAACATTTGCAAGTGATTCTCTCCCATCTCATTGTTCCTGTAAGGTGACTGAGAAGGAGGGAGAATTTCTGCTTAGATCAGTGAACACCAGTAGGTGGCAATGCAGGCAGGGGGCTTCAGTCAGATCACACAAGCTCCTTATCTTGCCACAGCAACCCAGATGCAACCAGCTTTTATGAACTGACACAACTTGTGTCTGCATCACTTGTCTCCTCGGATTTATGGGCAAAGATTAGAATTTTCATTTTTCTCAATTCACCCACAGTTTGTGGACAAGAATTCTGACTACAGAACTTTTTTCCTTTCTGCCATTGCTCCATCACATTGTATGCCTCCATGCCTCCCCAATATGAATTGTAGGAGGAGGGTGGAGACGCATAATGTGATGGGAGTATGTCACAAGGTGAAAATTGGCTGATGTGTGAAGAATCTGGCACAGATACTCTGCCACAAGGTGTCATTTTTTCAGGGACTTTAGATGGTAACCATACATCTCTGTCCTTTAGATTTGACCAACACCAAAAATTAATCTCCATTAGCATTTTAATGAACTATGCAGCCATTATATACTATCTATGAGAAGCATCTACCAGTTCTGCAAGTATAAAATCCTATCAATGTATTGGAGATTCAAGTGAATGTAACATTTTTTTCTGGACTGTGTTAGCATAATTATCATTAAAATACATGAAAATATCCATGTTTTTCTAACCAATATGCTAGCATTTTACATTCACAGATTTAAGAACAGGATGCTAGAACAGATGGACTCCAGTGGTCTTCTAGTACCTAAGGGAAAAATGATGAAAAAAGATGATATACTTTCACAGTCAGTGGAAAATGAACAGGGTGAATTCACCTAAGTTTATTTTCCTCTTTAGTCATTCTGGCTGACTTCACAGCACCCTTCCCAACCCAAATAAGGCCTGGAAAGAATGTGTTAAGCATTAAGTGTGCTAAGAATACATTTGAGCTGTGATGGATAAAATTACCATCAAGTCTATATTTCATATTTTCTAATTAGACTTTGTAATTATATTTTTAAAAGATGGAGGAGCTTTAATTGTTCTTTCCAGGTCCTTTCTGCTGTTGCTTCCCTTACCTGCTTTGGTGCCTCTTATAGAACTGGACCTTTTACTTTTTTATTTTTGGTCCCCACATGTGGTTCCTAGGATGCCAAAAAATCCCTGCTAGAGATTTGTTGAGAGCCCTGGCTATTTTTGTTAGAAGCTGATACTTCAGCCTGAGCTGAGAGCATTGCCTTGAGAGAAGGGTTAGTTTCTTGGGAGTTGGGGAGGGCTGGGCTTTAAAGACAAGATAGCTCAAAAGACACAGAAAAGAAGGAGAAAAAGACCCCCCCAAGAAAGTAAGAACAGCAAAAGACTTCCCACCTTTTAATTTGGCATCTCCAGCCAGAGTCAACGCCGAGCCTGATATCTCCTCACAGCTGTCAATAGAACTTGACCTTTTTACCAGAGTGTTTCCTATTGTCGCCATTATGACTGAGATTACTGCAGAAGGTACTGTAAAATCTATATCTTATACCTGATTTAGACTACAAGTGTGATCTGTAAGCTTTTAGGGAATAGTAGTTTTCCTGCAGGGCTGGTTTCAAGGCAGAAGCTGCTTCTACACAGCAGCTGGAATTCATACTTGTTAGTGAGGCTCAATCATCCTACACCTCTAAAAATAGCCTGTGTCACATAACCTTAGTGACGCTTGCTTAGAGGAAGAGGCTATAGGATAAGAGTTTGGTGAAATCATATATATCTGTCTCAAAACCACTGGTGTTAAGATGTAAATGTTCATGTTGTTATGAAGTTTAGGGTTTGTGTACAAAATGATTTTCGCAGGAGCCAAATGTTCATGTTTTCCAATAGCCTATTGTGTTGTTTCTGAACTCATTCTTTGCCTTAGTGAAGAATGTTTGAAAGCTCAGATTGTGTTGGTTTTCCAGTTGTTTAGTAAATTTATTTCAGGTTTGGGTTTCTTGTTTGACAATAGATCAGTGTAGGGTATTGGAGGATTTAATGATGTCATCTACTTTCCTTTTAAGGGAAGAGCAGGGGGAACTGGATATCTGGGTGCTGTTTTCCATGGTGATCTTATGATCAGCATCACATCTAGGGCTTTCAGCAGTATTTATTGCATGTGGTCTTGTAACGTATAAGGTACTGTTACTTCCATTACTGAGGCTGACAAAGTTGTCGTTGACAGAGCTAGGCCTTGTAAGCTCATTGCCGCCAAGAGACAGAAGCAGTGGTGGGATTCAGCAGGTTTGCACCACTTGGGCAGAACCGGTTGTTAAAATGGTGCTTATAAACAACCAGTTGTTAAAAATTTTGAATCCCACCACTGGACAGAAGGGTGTAATTCTGTTAAGAAATTACGCTGTAGGAGGTAGTGGCTTTCTCAGGCTGCACGTTTATTCCACAAGTGGGGCTTTACTGGAGGTCTCTTGACTCTAAGACCAAACCTTTAATTAGTGGATCAGGTTGGAAATAATCTTTTAACACTGAAGTATTAGTGAAAGCTAATAGAAGTCCACAGATATTTTTCCTCATTATATAAATTCCAGTCAGAATGTCAAAGTTCTGATGCTCCCCAGGGATCCACAGATGCAGGACACTAACTGCTTGCTCAGCTCAAGCTTAAAAATTATGTACTGTGTCCCACACCAAATAATGTTTTGAAATAAATCCAGTGTTTGACATGATTACACGATCCTAAAAGGCTTAAGCAATTAATATACTTTTGGAGTCCAGGAGAGTTTTGCATAACCAAGGTCTGCAAAGAATGAGATTTCATCCTGTACACCAGTAAATAGTTATTCTAAAAATAAGAATACCTCATGAATATTTTTAATATATCCTGATCATGAATGTGTACAAATAACATTTTATCCAGTACAGTGAGAAAGGGAAACAGGTAGGTTTTTAAAAGCCAACTTTAAAATTGGACAATGAAATGTCACACCAGACTTTTCCATTGTGGGTTATTCCATTTTTCTTCCCCAAGCTTATTACTGTCCTTTTATTCATATAAAGAAAAGACTCAGATAATATTCTTTTCACTTTTTATTCACCAAACCAAGCGACTGTGCTCCAAGTCACTGCAGTTATTAATTAAATATGAATGCAAGAATATGCCTCACATAAGAGGATTTGCTTTAAGAATTATAAGAGACCAAATCTCTTGCTTTGTAAAGACTGCAGAATTAAAGAGCCCTGCATCATTTACTATCAGTACTATACTGGGGCATAGGTCCTTGATAGGGGCATACTTTTGCATGCTGGGTCCAGTCTCCATAGACTCCAGTTAAATGATCTCAGGTAATAAGTGTTGGCAAAAGAACTTTCTGTGCCTAGACCGTGAAGTGTACTGCCTGTCAGAAGAGATCAATGTGCTTGATGGATTGATTTGCTGTGTGATATCTTCATTTTTTTCACATAGCATAAAATAGTATGTTAAGTTTGTGCATGTTTGTTTGAATAGGCAAACACTGGGGATGGGACAGCAGGTGCAACACAATGTTCCTCATTGATCCAAATGACATGGAGGAAAAGAAGCGAATTCAAAATATTGGGTTAAATGGTGGGATTATTTACCTAATACCAACAAGAAATTCCGTGACATTATCAGATTCAGATAATAGAACACATGGAAACAGAAGCTTTTTTTGTATTGTCGAAGGCTTTCCGGCCGGAATTGCTGGGGTGCTGTGTGGTTTTCCGGGCTGTATGGCGTGTTTTAGCAGCATTCCTCCTGACGTTTTGCCTGCAACTGTGGCTGGCATCTTCAGAGGATCTGATGCCAGCCACAGATGCATGCAAACGTCAGGAGGGAATGCTGCTAGAACACGACCGTACAGCCCGAACCACACAGCACCTCAGAAGCTTTTTTTTTTTTTGCTACTTGAGGGAATTTTTAATTAAATTTAAAAGTTCAGAATGAAAGTAACATGCATACGGCTTTTCAAGGTTACTTATTTGAGCAGCTCAAAGTATCTGAATTGATAAACTGTTCGAATCTTGGTAATTACTTTGAAATTTAGTAGTGCAGGAATTCTTGACAGTGCAGTCCTAAACTGTGGGGTGGGGGGTGGGCACCTTTCCTAGTCCGTTGAAGTCAATGGAGTGAGAAAGCTATGACTGTGCTTAGGATTTTAGTGTTAGTGGATCAGCCTTCTAATTTAAAGCATTCATCCCAAAGAAGCCAATTTTGAGTGTAAGTCAGCCCCTGATTTTTATTATTGCAGACTAATGCATTCTCTGGGACTGCTTTCCACATAGATTGAATTAGGTTGCAGCTACTTTAAATAGTAACTTGAATTCAGATTGAGTCTGGGGAACTGAGTATAGGGAAATGAGTATTGAAACTTTTATGCCAACAATTAAAACATATGGTAGCTGAGTTTAGTGAAATTCAGTCATTTAATCCACTTATATATAATTTTGTCAATTCTAATAATTACACCCCTCCTTCCATTGGTCTGTTTCTGAACAAACACAGCAACAATCTTTAAAGTATCTTGAGGCTTCATGAAGTGTAACTGTGAACTGGTGCTCACTTCATCATATGTATAAAGTGAAACTTCAGTTAGTGATGCAATGAATAAGTAATATGCCAGCACTGAACCAGGAATAACCCAATAAAACAGCAGATTAAATTATAAAATTTTACAGTTTTGGATGGGGTTGCACTCCTCCAAAATGAACAGGCTCATGGCTTGGGAGTGGTCCTAGACTTGGGGCTCCTGTTGGATAAACAGGTGGCAGCAGTGTATTGTATTGTATTATTCAATTTGTATACCGCTCTCCCCCAAAGGGTTGGTTGGTGAACTAGCTGCTGATCTTCCCAGGTGGGAAAGATCTTGCCACAGTAGTGTATGCCCTGGTATCATTGAGATTAGATTACTGTAATGTGACATCTCTGTGGCTGCCCTTTGAAGACTGTTCAGAAACTATAGTTGATGCAGATTGCTGTGGCCAGTGTTGACTGGAGTGGGTGATGAGGACAATGACGGCTCCATTATTGTGCTGTCTACATTGGCTACCAATTCATTTTGGGCACAATTTAAGGTGCTGATATTGACCTTCGAAGCCCTTTACAAAAAAATACCTCAAGGACCATATTCTCCTATATGAACATAATCATACACTGCAGTCCTCTTTGAAGGCCCTGCTTTGGTTGCCCCAGCCATCTGAAGCTAGATGGGTTGCAACCCCAAGAAAGGACTTCTTTGCCATGTCACCAAAACTTTGGAATTCCCTCCTCAAGGAGATTGTCTCCCTCTATCAGGTGAAGACTTTTTTCTGATTCATCTGGCACTCCCCCAAGTAATAGTACTGGCCCTTCAGAGTTGAGACAACACCACAGAACAGGCCTTGGCCCTGGTAACCAGTCATTCAATTAACATTTTGAATTATGCCTGGATACAAGGTTATTAACTAGAATAAACATATATCAATAATGCTTAAAGGCCTTTCCTACCTAGAAAGTCTTTAATCACATTAGATGGGTTTTTCTCTAGTTAATAGTCAAGTCATCATACTCTGTATCAATTTAGGTTTCCATATGCTGCTTACAGAAAAACTCATGTATAACACATTGTATCATCAAAAGTCCACTAGTTATTTCAAAAGCCAGATAACTGTGGCAACATAACTTTTTCTTGATGAGAAAAGCAATGCACTTTCACGGTACCAGTGGAAGTTAATCGAAAAGCAGTATAAGCAAGGGATAGCACTTCAACTAGGCTGAACAGTACTCCCTAGCTCTGTGAATGCAACCTCAGCTAGAACATAGTCAGCATAGTCAACTGCATCACTGCCAACAACACTCCAGTCTTGTCTGACTTGAGTTCCAGCTATTGCAACTCACACCCAGTCCATTACTGTCCAAGCACCTGTTGCAAACATTCAGTACCCCACCTAGGGAAGGATGGGAAGAATGTCATTAGCCGACTGTTGATACTTCACTCCAAATCTCCAGATGCCCTTCTGCAGCAATGATGCTGGATTAGAATTTTTACTTCAGGTGAAACTGATGATAGGACCTTAGGCAAAATAACAAGCAACTAACCCCCACCAGTTATCTTATCAAAAATTCTTTTCTGTTTCCTCAGAATTTTTCAAGATGTGTGATCCTCCCATATTAGAGTAAATGTTGCAACCTCAAAACATAAGCATTAAATACAAAACATAAGTACTAAGTGTAAAGATCCAAATAAACCATAGGCTGTTGAGTATGAAGCAGAACACAGATAACTAACTTTCACTAACTCAAGGGAAGTACCATATATACTCGCATATGTCAAATTTTTCAGCACATTTTTGTGCTGAAAAAGCCCTTATCAATTTATATGTGAGTGAGGTGTAATTTTAAAAATATTTTATGTTTTTTACTTTGTTGTGTTCTATAGAGCACAGATTTTAGGCTAGTGGCACCAAAATTTCAGGGATTTTTCAAGAGACTCCCCTGATGATACCATCCAAGTTTGGTAAAGTTTGGTTATGGGGTCCAAAGTTATGGACCCCCAAAGGGGGTGCCCCATCCCCCATTGTTTCCAATGGGAGCTAATAGTAGATGGGGCTACAGTTTTGGGGTCCATAACTTTGGACCCCTTGAACCAAACTTCACCAAACCTGGGTGGTATCATCAGGACAATCTCTTGCTGATACCAGCCAGGTTTGGTAAAGTTTGGTTTAGGGGGTCCAAAGTTATGGACCCCCAAAGGGGGTGCCCCATCCCCCATTGTTTCCAATGGGAGCTAATAGTAGATGGGGCTACATTTTGAGGGTCCATAACTTTGGACCCCCTGAACCAAACTTCACCAAACCTGGGTGGTATCATCAGGAGGGTCTCCTAAAGATACTCTGAAATGTTGGTACTGCTAACTTAAACATTTCTTCCCTGACCAAAAAAATCCAGTTTTGAAGGATTTTTAACTCTTGCGTTTTAGCTTGGTTGCTGAGTGAGCTAAGATTTTTGTACTTTTAAAGTTATTGTTGAGACCATATTGTTCTTGTTGACCCTCTTTTCCACTTACAGAGCTAGTATACTGTTTTTCTTTGCAATAAATATTCAAAACATTTAACCTACTGATGCCTCAATTAATGTAATTTTATTGGTATCTATTTTTATTTTTGAAATTTACCAGTAGCTGCTGCATTTCCCACCCTCGACTTACACGCGAGTCAATAAGTTTTCCCAGTTTTTTGTGGCAAAATTAGGTGCCTCGACATATGCGGGTCGACTTATACATAAGTATATCGTGCTATCAAATTTCTTACAAATTTCATTGAATATTGTTGTACATTTTAGCAGGAAAAAAATGCCCCCAGCAAGAAACAGGATTATATATATATAAACTAGCAGGGCCCTGCCACGCGTTGCTGTGGCAATTGTCCTTCTCATCACAGTCCGCAACCCACACAGATGTCCATGCAGGTCCAATGATCCCCACCATAGCCTTTTGGGGTGGTCAAATGGAATCCCTCTTACCCTTTTCAATGCACATTGTTATATGGTGCTGCCTTGTTTTTTTAGTATAAGGTAACCCTTTTCATTCCACAACAGAACTGTCTTGAGTGCGAATCCCGCTGTCCACAAGGGTGGTTGACATGTACAGTCCTGGTTTGGGTAAGGCAGAACTGGGGCAAGCAGGCTATCCCAGTCAGGCAGCAGAGGCAGGGTGGTGAGGCGCTCAGATTGAGGCCAGCTCCCTGGGTTCTTAAAGGGCCACGTGCAAAAGAAGCGGAGCTGGTAGTGTTGGTTTGCCTCCACCCGGTGGATTTTCTTAGAAGAAACAGGCAAACTCCAGCTCGCTTTTAGGGTTGGTCAATACTAAAAAAATTCGGTAAAATTCGGATTTGGGTATTTTGGGGCATAAAATGATTTGTATGCCCGAATCCAAATCATAGCCAATTCGGATATGCCCGAAAATTCGGGTAAATCCGAAAAATTCGGGTCCGTTTTATTATTTTTTTGAATTTTTGGTGTTTTTACACGTTTTGGCCTGCAGGGGTGCAGTTTTAGAGCTACTGTCACCAAAATTTCAGGATATCATCTGGAGACTGTCCTGATGATTCTCCCCAAGTTTGGTGCAGTTTGGTTCAGGGGGGGCAAAGTTATTGACCCTCAAAAGGGGTGCCCCATCCCCCATTGTTTCCAATGGAAGCTAACAGGAAATGGGGGCTACACTTTTGAAGGTCCATAACTTTGGCCCCCCTGAACCAAACTTCACCAAACTTGGGGAGTATCATAGGGACAGTACTTGTATGATACCCTGAAATTCTGGTGACAGTAGCTCTAAAACTGCACCCCTCATAATCACCCAAAAATTTCCCCAGATCCTGTGCTCTGTAGTGGCTGGCTGGCTCCATTGCAGCCAATGGGAAATTTCTGTGGGAGGGCTGTGGAGTGCACATTTCTCATGGTAAACCCACAAAACTTTCAGGGTGTCTTCAGGAGAGTCTCTTCATGACACCATCCAGGTTTGGTGACCGTTGCTTCAAGGGGTTCAATGTTATGGGTAGGGTCCATCTCCCACTGCCCCCATAAGCAAAGTTCCTCAAACCTGGATGGTGTCATCCAAAGACTCTCCTGAAGATACCCTGAACATTTTGTGACTGTACCTTGATAAATGTGCACCCCACAGCCCTCCACCAGAAATTCCCCATTGACAACAATGCAGAAGTCACTGCAGAAAAAAGAATCTTGGGCAAATTTTTGGGGGTGCCTGCAGCGGCGCATTTTTAGACATATCAGCACCAAAATATCAGGGTATCATCAGGAGACTGTCCTGATGACACCCCCAAGCTTGGTGCAGTTTGGTTTAGGGGGGCCAAAGTTATGGACCCTCAAAATGGTAGCCACCATGTCCTGAGCTCTCAGTGGAAACAATGGGGATAGAGGCCCCCCTTTGAGGGTCCATAACTTTGCCTCCCCTGAACCAAACCTCACCAAACTTGGGGGTGTCATCAGGACAGTCTCCTGGTGATACCCTGAAATTTGGTGCCACTAGCTTTAAAAATTCCGGTTTTCATGTTTCACCGCTCCTGCACATGAAGCCTGCTGGAGTGAGTGAGTGGTGAAACACGCAAAACCAGCATTTTTTAAAGCTAGTGACACCGAACTTTCAGGGTATCATCAGGAGACTGTCCTGATGATACCCCCAAAGTTTGGTGCAGTTTGGTTCAGGGGAGCCAAAGTTATGGACTCTCAAAGGTGTAGCCCCTATCAGCTACCACTGGAAACAATGGGGGATAGTTGCACCCCTTTTGAGGGTCCATACCTGAACCAAACTGCACCAAACTTGGTGGGCATCATCAGGACAGTCACCTGATGATACCCTGATAATTTGGTGCCGATACATCTCAAAATGCATCCCCTGCAGGCACCCCCAGAAATTTGCCCAAGATTCTTTGTTCTGCAGTGACTTAGCTGTATTGCTGTCAATGGGGAATTTCTGGTAGAGGGCTGTGAGGTGCACATTTCTGAAGGTATGGTCACAAAACGTTCAGGGTATCTTCAGGAGAGTCTCTAGATGACACCATCCAGGTTTGTGTAATTTTGCTTCAGGGGTTTAATTCTATGGGACCGAGAAAGGGTAGGGTCCATCTCCCACTGCCCCCTGAAGTAAAGTTCCCCAAACCTGGATGGTGTCATCCAGAGACTCTCCTGAAGATACCCTGAATGTTTTGTGGGTTTACCATGAAAAATGTGCATTCCACAGCCCTCTATCAGAAATTCCCCATTGACAGCAATGCAGCTAAATCCCTGCAGAACAAAGAATCTTGGACAAATTTCTGGGGGTGCCTGCAGGGGGTGCATTTGTAGATGTATCGGTACCAATATTTCAGGGTATTATCAGGAGACTGTCCTGATGATACCCTCCAAGTTTGGTGCAGTTTGGTTTGGGGGGCAAAGTTATGGGCCCTCAAAAGGGTAGCCCTCATCTCCTTAGTTCCCATTGGAAAGAATGGGGGATAGGGACACCCCTTTTGGGGGTCCATAACTTTGGCCCCCCTAAACCAAACTGCACTAAACCTGGAGGGTATCATTAGGACAGTCTCCTGATGATACCCTGCAATTTTGGTGCACATATGTCAAAATAATGCGCCCCTGCAGGCCGAAACGTGAAAAAAAACCACAAAAATAAAAACGCAATTAGGCTGGTGATCCGAATCCCATGGATTCGGATCTGTTAGGATTCGGACAGCTCAGATTCGGTTCCTGCTCGTCCGAATCCGTCCGAATCAGTGCAGATTCGGTAAAAATTCGGATTTAGACTGTCCGAATCTCCAACCCTAGTAAAAGAGCTGTGGTGAATATGGGTGAGGAAGTGGGTAAGTGGTGCTTGGATGTGAGGGAGGGCAGAGTGAGATGTGTGAGGATGAGCTGGATGTGTATTGTGTGGTAGCAGTGGGTGAGGCACAGAGAATGAAAGTTACCTGCGTGTGAGGGGGGGAACCCCACCTGACGTCTCACACGGCAAAGTGTGTATGTGTTTCACTTCCACTCATATTACCTAACAGTATTACCTATTTACTGTTTTCACTGCTCATCTCTGCCCATCTGCACAAACATTCTAAGCCCTCATACCAACCCCTCAGGCCACAGACATGCTGCACGAACATTCCAAGGGTGACAGTTAAACACAAGCAGCTTCATGGCCTGGTGCACCAGGAAAAATATGTTTTACCTGGCTCAGGTATGGACTTTTGGTGATTTGAAGGTCCGATTACATGCCCAGAACAGGGAGGAACGTCATGTGAAAATTTGGGGGCAATCCGTCCAGCTGTTTTGAAGTTAAGTGACTAACAAAGTCACTGTTAGCTTTTTATATTTATAGATGAGTGAAATATTCTGCTATCCCCTTCATTCTTTTAGAATTTTAAGATGGACACATTGGGCTGAGTCTGACCTCCTTCATAAAACCAAGAATAGTTATCTTTTCAAATTCAGGATCAAATTCATAATTTGTTATTGATGTACAATGGAAAGGGAAGGAGGAAAAAAAACCCCATCCAAACCAACCGGAATACTGAGTAAATAATTTTGAATTAATGACTTCCTACAATGTTGAATTAATGTTGAATTAATGACTTCCTACAACATATAAGAATTTACCTTCGTGGACTTGTTATGCCATTTCATTGCATTTCCTGCTAGTAATATGCACTAATCTTCTGCAGTTCTGTCCTTCATCTCCACCAAGATACATACCAAAAGCAATCAACAGTCCTCTTGAGCGTATCCTGGGAAAGCTAAATAGATTTGATTTCTCAATGTAGGGCTGATTCATGGGCCAAAAACAGCGGTGTGAACATGGTGTGAAAACAGTATAAACCCTTTTACACCGTTTTACACCATTTCCACACCATTTCCACACTGCTGTTTTTTTTGGCCCATGCAAAATCAGCCTAGGATATTTATGTAAGAAACTCATACTGCAACCAAGTGCTTCTTAAGAATAAAGCATCGAAACCTATTATTATGTAAAATAAATTAGCACCAAAATAGCCCCTCAGCTTCCTTTAGCAATAAAACAAAGAATAACATTCATCAATCACAGCAACAAATCTGACTGTTAAAACTGTGAAAGGAATGTTTGGAAAGGGAAGGAGGAAAAAAACCCCATCCAAACCAACCGGAATACTGAGTAAATAATTTTTAACCTGTTGTCTAATACTTGTAAACTAGTGAACAGTCATTGAGGAGTTATAAAATTGATGCCCTACTAAAGACAATGTAACCGTTACAATAGTAAACTATGTCCATACATACCACTTTATAGCTTTTTGTCTTTAAACAGAAAACTACTTGGGATGTTACACAACCTGCCTTAGCCAATGTAATGTATTAGGGTAAATCTGTTCCACTAGTATCTGTAAAGGAAAAATGATCCAGGAAAGCTTTTAAGTGATATTGGCCATTTATGCATGCATTACTTACCCCATGGCTATTTGCTTTTGCAGTGGGTTTTTCCTAAGGTTTTTTGTTTACACAGGGATTCTCCTGTGAAGTGTCCCTAGCTGAGTTGATTTGGCATTTTGCCCACTTGCTATTTCCTTGTCTTGTCTCTGCAACCTCCATTTGGGAAGGTTGCCTGATGCCTTAACCCCCCCCCCCACCACAACCCACATTTAATGCCAACTTTGCATTACTTTGCTAAATTATGTACATTTCATATCAATTTCAAGGGTCTACAGCACTAGGGATAGGCTTTCAGCATTAAAAAACCCTTCTGGTCATTTTGAAATGGTGGCCCAAAGAGTGGGAAAAACTGCTGTTGTGTAGGTGGGAAAAGGCAGAAATGAAGAGGAACCCCGAAAGCTTAATGTAATGATCTTCTCTTTCCCTGCCAAGAGAAAAGGTTGCTCTTTAACAGGTTTTGGAAACCGTGGAGATTTTCTGATCTGAGAGTACAGTGAGTTCTGAAGAGGAAAATGTGTGCATAACCAATAATCAGACTCAAAGGGAACTTAAGCACAATGCAAAGAAAATCACAAGTGGATAAATGGCCATGGTCTGTAGACTGCCACAAACAGTGGACTTACCTGGACATTCTTTACCTCACATCTGATAAATAAATGATGTTCAAAAAATAATCCCTCAACTATGAAAAATTAGTGTTAATAATGATATTTGAAATCAGCAGGGAGGCATTATTATGCCCATGGCTACAGCAAGGAGTGTTGCAGGAGCCTGAAACATGGCTGCAATGGAGTGGCCCAATGCCCTGGGAGGTGGGAGGAATTAAGACAGCAGCCAGCACAGGAGCACAGGGCCAGCTCAAGGGCTGGCAGCCAGGGGCATACTGCCCATGGGTACAGGGATGGGGGTGTGTGTCAAATGATCCTGGACACAATTTTGGGGGCACAAAATCACACCCCACACCCCTCCTCCCCTGCGCCCACCCAGCTCAGAAGAGCTGGGTGGGCACAAGGGAGGCACCTAAAGACATACTCAACCTGCTGCCAGGAGCAGGCCTGCTGCTGTAGTGCCCATCCGAGCCACCTCCTTTCCTCTTCAGGTCCTTAGGGGTGGGGCTCAGGGGTGGGGAGTATCTCAAACGGGCACCATGATGGCAGGCTGGCTCCTGAGCTTCCCACCACAGCACCCTGCTCCCCCACCTCCCTGCAGGCCGGCTTCTTCCTTCCCAGTGCCTGGAGAGGGCAGGGGATAACTACAGGGAGGTGGGGGTGGCTTGGGCGGGGGGGCTAATTTTTTTTCATAGTAAGTAAAGTAGCCACTCAGTTGTAAATTCCTAGTTTTTTTGAGTATTAGTAATAGGAAATAAATGAACAGAAATAATGAATTTTTAAATAAACCTTCCTTGAACTGGATCCACTAAAATCTTAGAAATTCTGTTTTACAGTATAATTGTAATCTATTTTAATTGAACTATTCAGATTTTTGTTGATTTGTTTCTAATTAAGATGGGCTTGAGAAGACCCTGAGGGTAGAGCAAAACAGCAATGAGGTCACAAATGCATAGAAAGACCAGCAGCTGCTAACTGTGTTGTCAGCACTGTGCAGTACAATTAAAATGCTAATTGTAGCTGACAGGCATTGAGTGAATGTGGCAAAGGAAAAAAATAGTTATTCTGTGACTCCAAAATGGGCAACTCTTTCATTCTCTCCAATGAAAAGAGAAGAGACTGTCCTCCTTCATCACTACCTTCTATCGTAATGATGATTATATTGAGAGCCTGTCTGTCTGTGGCCCCTTCCACACGGGCCAATAAACCCAGGCTGGGGACAGGAAAAAACCTGTTCCTGGGGTGAACTTCACATGGCTCGTGCTCCTAAACTGAGCAGGTTATTTGAGAATCACAGGTTATTTGAGAATCACACTATCTGCAGTTCTTTGGTTGTAATGCGGGTTGCAACCGCTCGCAAACAAATGGCTGTCCCGGGAAGTCTTTACTCTGCCGAGCTTCCTGTTTTTAAAGGTCTCCGCCTTGCAGCTACATAGCCACACAGGGCTGCAGCAGCATGGAGTGAGAGTGGGAGCTATCCAGCGTGGGAGGTAAGAACAAAAAAAGGCACCTGCATGTGAAGGCACAACAGCAAACCGCATTTTCTGCAGGCTCCAGTCATGGGTTCTGGTCGCTGCTTGCATGGAAGCATGGGAAAACAGGAGAGTGGGTTACTTTATCCTAACTGCAACCACTCCCCGTGCTGTGCAGAAGGAGCCTGTCTCTCACAGTGTTCAGAGCAGTAGACTCTAATCTGGAGAACTGGGTTTGATTTCCCTTATCTGGTGAACTGGATTTGTTTCCCCACTCTCCACATAAAACCTGCTGAGTGATCTTCGCGGTAGTCATGGTTACCTCAAACCACTCTCAGCCCCACCTACCTCAGCAGTTGCCTAGTATGGGGAGGGGTAGGAGAGGGAATAATTGTAAGATAAATTATTTTATTTATGTAAAACCTAGATGATTGCAGGAAACTCCATTCATATATTTATAATTTTTTTGTATGTCTAACAGTTTTTGATCTCCAGTCCAACGATTGCAACCTATTTTTCTGCAGCACTGACATACTGTCTAAGACACACTGCTAATGCTGATTGTTCCCTGTTTATCATAAAAGCAGTGGAAAAATGATTTAACTTAAAAACCCATCCAACAGGCTTTGACGGTGAGACAACAATTTTTTATCAACTAACATTCATTTGATGTTGAAAACTTTCTTGAGTGAAAATATACACATAAATATATGAAATTTGATTTCCAAGGTTTTAACAAATTATATATAAGCATACATTTATTTAAGATAACTTTCCCTATAATTATTCAAGGCAGCAATGTGTTCAGGTGTTTCCATTCATTAAAAGTGATCAAGAAAATGTTCTTCATCAAATTCTATTTGCTATATTTCTGTTTGTCAGTTTGTGCAAACAAATACATATTGTCGCGATGTGCTAAAGAACTGCACATTGGACATTATAAACCCAAAGTGGTGCAATAGTATTTTGTGTTTTTGTCTTCTCAGTTGTGTTTTAATATTTTTTGAATGATAGAACAGAATCACACAACTAAATATCAGCAAAGAAGTTACATAAAGGGGGAAAGGGAAAAGAGAACAAGGAAAGTGGACTCCCATTGCACATCTTCCCTGATTCCTCCCAAGATGCTCAGGTCGATTCCCCACTGACAATTAAACACGTGCTACTCACGGCGAAAACCACGGTTTTAGGCAGAACTCCCCACCGCCTTATTGCTGAAGACCCTTTCATCCAGGTTCTGCCGCCCCCCCCCAGCACATATTATTTCAGACCCTGGGAGAAAGTAGACCTTTGGGGAAAGAAGGTGTTGAGTCCGGATCAGGCAGGGAGCAGTGGGGAGTATCGGGTGTTTCAATCTCCAGCCCTTGCAAGTGGCAGTGGAGCCTTCCCACCCAATCAGGATTGAGTGGGCGGGCTGTGCACACACAGCCCTTTAAAAAAAATTTCACGCACTCCTCTGATGTGTCTGGCGTGGTGGGCTCCGCCCTCGACCCCGAACAGGGTAGGGTTCCACCAGTAGAGGCCTCCCAGCCCTTGCCATCCTCCAAGCCCCTGGAGGCAGTGGGGTTTTGCCAGCTGGAGGCATCCGGGCACTGAGGTGCACGGGTGAGCCCCTGTGGTGGACGTTGGCTGCCGGTGCCATGTTCGGCACTCTCATTTCCATCCAGTCCCTGTGGGAGTCATTGGTGCTCTCTGGTGCCTGGCAAACCCCTGAGGGGGCCACCAACAGTCCTCGTTTGCCCTGCGCCAGACGAGTTCCTGTAGGGGCTGCTGGTCGTCTCCACCTCTTTTCCTGCCACTCCATTTCAGTCTGGAGTGCGTTTTGGGAGTAAAAAATGTACAAGCTCCCTGCAGTTTTAATTTGATGTTCCTGTGTATATATATGGGGCTCTGGATAAATAAATCCTACTTTTGCCTCCTATTTATTCTACATGACTGACTCTATATAATAGACTTATCTGTAAGAAGAAGCAAGAGGTGAAGGGAAATGCACATAGTGCTGAGCTCTTGCAGTGATCTCTGAATACCATGGGTGTATTTCTTTTTTAAAAATGAAATCTTTCCCAAAGCAATCAAGCCATTAACACACAATATTGTTTCTCAAACAACTTCCTGGATAGGTGGCAATAACATCTAGCCAAGTGTAAATGTTATATAAAAGGGGACGACTGCTGTAGAAGATCAGCCGTTCGTCTCCTCATTTCTTGACTGTTTTGTCTGCTCGCACAGACATGGATCTGACAGGAAACAATTAAAAAATTCCCCGCCCATCATCATCAGCAACAGCAGCAGCCAATCAGGATAGCCCCTGTGCGGAACGTGCATTCGATGGCTTCAGAGTGGGGAATCCTGTGTTGCTGCTGCCTCAGGATCGTTTGGAGAGCACAAGCTGCAGTGGGGAGCATGAAACCAGGATGAAAAGGTGCCGATTCTTTTCAAACCTGGTTCTATCTGCATTCATTTTTTCTGTGAGGAATCACCCTCATTCTCTCCAGTCCACATTTGTTCACAATCTGAAGTCACATGATATTAGTTCTATTGCTGGTGTGAAGCAGCTCTGGCTGTGTAAGTAGCACTAGTACTAACCCTAATCCTCCCTACCTCTGCACCCTAAACCCTAACCTCCCCCCGGGCCATCTTCCCAGGGATGGAAAAATCCCACAAGAGAGGGCAGGAGGCCTCAAGGCAACCACAAAAACAGAACCCAAAAGGGAAGCAGGGAGGATCTGGATGGATCTAGGGGATCTGTATGTGTCTGTGAACAACAACACAGCAGAGGAGGACAGGAAGAGCAGAGAGAAAGGATGAAGGAAGGACGGGAAGAGAAGAGAAGCCCCCTAACCCTCCTAATCCAAAATGAGCCCAAAAGGGAAGAATGGATCTGTGTGGTGATATTTGAATGGATGTGCAAATGATGGAATAATAGAAAGAGAAGGTGAATGAAGGAAGGGAAGGGAAGGGGAAGCCCTCCTAACCTTCCCAACCTGACACCCTAAGGACTTAAGAACTGACAAGGGAAGCATGGATCTGTGTGCAATCATGGATCTGTGTGGGGATGTGTGAATGGATGTGCAAATGATGGAATAACAGAGAGAAAGGGTGTGAAGGAAGGGAAAGAGGGTGAATCCTAACCCTACATTCTAAACCCTAATTGGGAACCATTTGTAAGCATAAGTAAGCAGCTCTCTTGGATGAACAGTGATGTGTAAATGAAATACATAAATAGATCCTATCATTCACATGGATATTTTTTCTTATTATTTCGTTTTATTCCTTACTGTTGATTAAAACTATTACTGCTTTTATTTTCAGTGATGGCGGTACACAAATATCATTTTCCTATCATTTACAATCTGACATGCTTATTCTCCAAAACTGAATGTACATCGCTAGTTACTTCCAGTTACTTATTTGTTCAATGCATTTATATTCTGTTTCTCTAGAAGCCTTCCCAAAACAGGTATCCAGTTAGATCTAAACCCTCCAAGTTGGTATTTGTACATTTCTCCTAAAATGCAGTTCCACAATCTTTTTCAAGACTTTTTTGCAATCTCTTTGAATTTCTTATCTGCAAATCAAATAAATAATGAATTGTTCATTATTTTTTGGTCTGCTGATTACACAATTTCCCTTAAATTATCCAATCAAAGTTTCATTCAATCAAGAAATAAACTAAACAAATTACATGATGAGATTCTTGATATTCACCATGAGCTGCTCTGAATGGCTGAAGATCATCATAAATGTTATTTTAAAAAATTACATTATGATGAGGACATTTGAGTTTTGTTTTGTAATTTGCAGTTAGCTAATTTGTCACAGAAAGCATCAAGATTCCTTGCATATATTCCTTGTTATAAATTATTGTGAATTGAAGCTACATTTGAAAAAGAGAAAGACAATGCATGCAATAGCTGGCATGATTGTCTATTACAGCTGTGATGGACCTAAGGAAAATAGTGTGATAATTTCTGAGATGGAACACAGCAGAGAGAAAGGTGGAAAGGGACACCCCTCAATTTCTTAAGTTGGTTCAGTTATTACTTCAATTTTACTTTAGTGAGGTATACTATAGTGAGGTATGGGGTGGGACAACTAAATAAACCTCCAAGTTATTTATAGTAAAGCTAACCAGTGAGAAGATCAGAAGCAAATATCAGAAGAATTAGGGAACATTCCTTCCTCTGGATATAGGGGAGGTGGGAGATACCCTAGCACAGTGACAACAGCATATCATGTTTGCCTTCAAGGCTCACTGTACACTCCTGCCATGTGGTTGCCATATCTTATGTTACATATAGATGGTCTAGTTCAATGGTAGTCTTGCCTGTATTCTCATTTGAGACCAGATTTATTTATTGATAGAATAATCGTTATTCTTTTAGGAGTCTTTTATTTACTATATCAACTACCTTGCAAAGAAGTGTTAACGAGATCTGCTTCAGTATAAAATGCAGGATCCCGTTGAGTAATTCTATGAAATTCATATGCTGAGTTCATATACTATTTCTCCCTTATCTCTTCCACCCCCACCTTCTTTCAGCTCTAGACTTAGCAAAATTGTGTCAGAAAGTCCTTCATTATTGCCCCAAATAATTTAGTTGGAGTGGACTCCATTTTTCTGGATTTTTTTCTCAGAGGTCATGAATAATTTTTTATTTTTTGAGCTCTTTGTGAAAATACATAGCTGATAATGTGAAAATGTTAGTTGTCTCCCAGGGTTAACAATAACCTGAGAAAGAGGTTACAGTACTATTGTAAATCCCCCATTTCAAAAAAATGTGCAGAAATACACATTTTATGATTATTGCTTATCTAATAAATGTCAAAGTGCAACACTATTTATATAAAGCAGGAAAGGGAGAATTAATAAAGAGAAAGGTGACAGGGTGAATGACCATAGTCTGGGTAGCTTAGAGAAATACAGAGATGTAAAATGAATAAATAGAGTAGATTTTTTGAATATTATTATGAATAAGATTAAGATATTGATAATGTTGTCACCTTGACAAAGTTATTATCTGGAAAGTTTTATATCAATATGGAGAGTTAACTTCAAGGAAAGAGCACTTGCAACTTCGTTAGGAATAGATTATACAGTGAATATTTTTAAAATCTCAAAAGCAGAGTTCCATTGTTACAATCTTTGTCACCAAAATTCTATGCAATCTGGACCCTGAATCTAGAATAATCACACTCATAGACTTTCCCTTTGCTTAGCTAGGAACATAGGGTCCTTATGAAATAAAATGAGGCAAACTTATTCTGACTGCTGGCACAATGGAGCTCTTGTCAGTTTTCATAGTTGTATCCCTACCACCATTTTGTGTGCTGCTGCAGGGATTCTCCTGTCTCCATGCCATTTTAATGAAGGTTTCCCATAGAGATTTCCTCTACTAGCAGCTCATCCAAGTGTGATTTCACTGTAAAAAGTGAATATCTATCTATCTATCTATCTATCTATCTATCTATCTATCTATCTATCTATCTATCTATCTATCTATCTATCTATCTATCTATCTATCTAGAGAGAGAGAGAGAGAGAGAGAGAGAGAGAGGGAGAGAGAGAGAGCCCAGTGATCCCATTAACGTGTCTTTTCCCCTTTTTAATTGTTGTTTGAGGGGAAGTGTCTATATAATCTACAACAACACAAATATGTGCATATTTCAGATTCTCATGTTTGAGTCATGGTAGCTTCCCAGACATTCCTCTCTAAAGAACAAAACCAAAAGTCACTTTCCACAATTGCACAAAGAATGTTTTGACAGGATCAAGCAATACCAAGATCTGGAAGAGCTTTTGGATGCTAATCCCTCTCCTTAGTTGTAATGCCTGAATAAGCTGAAATTCACTTATTAAAGCACTTCCCTCAACAAAACAATTGCATAAAAAGAGAAGACCAAAATGTCTTACAGGAACAAATAATATTCTTCTTCATATGCATTCATACTCAAAACCAAAGGGGGGTTTTGTTAAGAAAAAAAAATCATTTCAGTGAGCCATGAAATTACTTGAGCAACAGTGTGCTCTAAATGAGACTTCAGGATTGATTATTATTTTGTTTGCAGTATTTGTTTTCTTTAGGAAAACATTAAAGTGTGTGGTCTTTGAGGGTTAGACAGCTAGGATCCAGTTTTATGCCACAGACGTTTTGGGCATCATTCCAGGGCTATAGTGGAAAGCCAGTAAATAAAACTGGATTTGAGATGTTTGGTTATGGTTGCTGTTTGACTTGTTGCCAGAACATCATGAAGCTCTTGAAAGAAACTTTTCTACACTTTGAAAAAAGTCTATCTACATCATTTTACATTTCTTGTGAAATATATTTGCATTAAAATAGTATACTTAAAAAAAAAGCTTTTTTCATGCTGCTTCATTCTCAGTTATAGTAATCACTGAAATCCCTCACAATAGATTGATATGGAAATTATTATATCACAAAAGGTAGGATTATGACTCCAGGTGGATGTAGAAAAGTAGTATGAGCTGATGAAACTCTTTATAAAAGGAGATCTTGTTTCCATGCAAAATGCCTTTTAAAAAAATAAAGAAGAGAGAAAAACAATCTGTTTTAAAGAGTGTTTTGTGAAGTTTCCTTTAAAATCTCCCTCCCAAGCTATTTCTTCTCCATAGATTGTTCTCACACAAAGTTCAAGCTGTTAGGGCCTTTGTGCAAAGAAGATACTTTTTTTGTAAATACTTCCTGCATGGTTTCTATTAAATCCAACTGCTCAAAAGAGATTGTTACTTTTTTTTGTTTATAGCTATAGTTAAACCTTTTACTTTTGCATAATTCCTCTTTGAATTGTAAGACAAATTCCTCTGCAAGAGTGATATATAAATTAAAAGAAGCTATATGTACTTGGTGATTTACTTAAACCACTGGCCCATTTAACCCTTGTATAGTCTATTCCGACTGACATGAACTCTGCTGTAGTAATTGGAAGATGAGAAATCCTGGAACTTTTCATCATGCAAAGCAATGAGCTTTACTCCCTCATTTAAAAAACTTCTTATTGCCCGGATGCCATATTTTGGTAAAATTAATGTATGGGAGACCACACTCATAGGCATTTATCTCCAAACTTCAACTTGCATAGATTTTGCCAAAAGTCACTTATGCACTTGTTTTTGCAGGATGTGAGGAACATGCACCTGCAATGTTTTCTCACACATGTGTTACAACCTCATAGGCTCAGTGCAAGAGACCAATTGATGGCATTTGACTATGAGGCAAGCAGAACTTCCACAAGTCATGAACAGAAGGAGTTCATAGAGAACAGATCTTACTTCCTTCCCTTTGCACTCCTCCTTCGAGTTTCCTGTTTCCCCTCTCTGTTTTAAAAAAGGTTTGGAGCACTGAGGAACAGAGTGAGAGCATAATAACATGGCTTAGGGAGGGCAAGCTGGGCCCCTCATCACTGGGACTAGGGAGAACAGGCCAGTTGTGTCTCTCTCCCCAACTGGGGATTTGGAGGAGAGGAGCAGATTCCTTATACTAGTGGTGTTCTGAGATGTGTTTTATACACACACACATACTTACCATATGAGGTGTCAGATATCACAAGCCTGCATATTTGTTTGGCATGAAGTGTTTTTTCCCCATCGTCAGCTTGCAGTATGGGCTCATTGCTTCGGGTTCCAGCCATCCAAAGGCTGTGACTAGCAGATCATAGACTGACACCTTGCACACAGATCTGGAAGACCCAAATTTGACTCCTCTTTTCTGTCATGGAAGGTTGGTGGGCAATCTTGGGCCAATCACTGAAACTTTCAGCCTAACCTACCTCACACAGGAAGTTTGTGTGGATAAAATGGATGAAAAGCAAACAAGCGTGAGAGACACTCTGGGATCTCATTGGGGGGAGAAAGGGGGGGATATAAAATAGAAGCAGAAATAAACTTGGGTTTTTCTAAATGTAACATCAGATGCCACTCATGCCATCTGCAGCCTTTTTTTGGATAAGAAGAGAATGTTTTAATTTCTGGATTCTGTAGAGCATCTACCACATGAATAACACTCGAATTCATGCTATGAAATTACTATATAATAATAGTAGTGGTAGTAACAAAATCAGCTTGGCGGAAGTATTACAAAGAGGAGAACATGTTCTACACACCTCTTTACAATCACAAACGCTCATCTTTTCATGCTACTGATTTTGAATTTGAAATTTCAAAGTAAATCTTCATACCCTATTTATAGAGTTGCATCGGCTTCCAAAGTCCATTGAAGAATTAAATTCTTTCTTCTTGGATTACTAATTGCAAGTGATGTTTTTTTTTCCTGCAATAAACTGAGCTAAACTAAATGCTGCAAAGGTAAATAGGAGGGAACTGCATTTTCAAAAAATGAATGAAAAGGGCACTATGGATTATACCTCAGTATGTGAGATGGAGTTTATGAATTGGAGTCCAGTGTCTTCATAAATAAGATCAAAATTATTTAATTATATTTATTTCATTTACTTCATATCCCATTTTCTTCTCCTCAATTGAGACTTAAGAGTGACTTAAAAACATTTTCCCCTCCACCCTTTTTTATCCACACAACAATCTTGCTTGAGGGTATGTGGGAGGCTGGCCCAGAAAAATTGACTCCCGGCAAGCTTCCATGGTAGAATGAGGATTTGAACCTGGGTATCCCAGATACTAGTTACAACACTCTAACTTGATTATGCTATGCATAGCTTTTATTTACATTTATTTACATTTATTGGCTTTATATATTTCCTTGAAAAGCTATACAGAACATCAATTGTGCTCAGTTTACACAATGTTAGAAGTTCTAAATCTATAACAAATACTCTTGATCGAAAGCCAAAATATGCATGAAGGAAAAAGGAAAAGAACAAAAGAAAACTGTGTACAAAATGCAAAATGCCTGGAGCCTTTCATGCCCGGAAGAAACATCTTCTCCCATACAGACCTTCCTGGCAACTCCATTTGCCTTCCAAGGGGGGGTGGGTTGAGGGCTGACCTGGGGGAGTTTTCTCTGTGAGGTGCCCACCCCCCCAGGAGATTTGGAACACTCTCCTGCTGAGGTCTGCCAGGCACTGACTCTGAAAGAAAGTTTAGGCACCTGGCTAAAGACCAATCCTCTGTACCCAGGCATATGGCTGATGTCTTCCTAGTGGGTGGTGCCTCCCTCTGTTTCCTGCCTCCTCTCCTTATATTGATTCCCTTGTTGTTTTTTGGGACTAGTACCAGCAATCTCTCTAGTTTTAGCTCCAGCCAACTCAAATTTGTTGGGATGGGCTCTTCATGTGAACTTTCGGGAGTGGTTATGTATTTTTTTAGGAGGGGATTGGGATGGAGGAGATAGGAGATGGTGTATTAATGCAGTTTCTTTTAGGATGGCTTTTTTATATTAATGTATTTTTATTGTGCTTTTATGATTGTACCCCACCCAGGGAGTCTGATGATGGGTGGGGAAATAAATAAATAAAAGGGAAGAGAATGGAAAAAAGAATTGACAAAAGACCAGACTAGGACTGGGGCTGAAACTGTTTCTCAGATCAGAAAAACCATAAAAGGTTCTTTAGTGGCAGTACTGAGAGGCCATTATATTATTATAGACCATTGTAAGTTCCATGTGAACAGCTCAAATTCACCAGGGGAATGAATATTAGAGCTATTTCAGTACTTCTTTGCAGTATGAACATGAAAGGTATTTGCATTTTGGACTCCTGACAGTCCCACTTAGATTACTGGGTCTAAGCGTTATGATGACCTCTATTGGGTGTGCTGTCCATGGACTGAATTTTATGCAAGGAAATACCTGCCTCTCCGCACCTGTAATGTGCAACTCATTGTGTGAATGACAGTCCATAGCTAGGTGCACATAAAGCCACTCTGTAATTTAACATTATTGCACTCTTAATATTGCAGTCACCTTAAAATAAACTATGCTGTCACCACAGAGATCCAATTGTGTTCATAAGGTGCCATAATGATATATAATGACTGTAAGAAAACAAATTGCACCCAGATATGCAGAGGTTCCATCCTGGGGTGAATAACCACAGGACATATCTTGGAAATAGAATTGGGGCCGCCCAGCCCTTTATTGAGGCAGAAGCAGAGGCCTCCCTGGCATGTGCCATGGAGTGCACGCCCCACCCCAAGAAGCCTCTCTTATGGGAGGCCCTCAACCACCAGGGAGGAGACCAGTGCCTCCCCCCCCTAAGATGCATTCACTCTGCCCAAACCACCAAGGCTGCAA
>NC_059425.1:114400018-114424980 GCF_021028975.2 Sphaerodactylus townsendi | reverse complement strand
GGCTGCCAGTGTTGAAAAATACTAGAGTCAAGACTAGTGTCTAACCAGCTCCACACAAACACAGGATGACCATAGACAAAAGAAACAAAGGCCAGGATACTTCTATTCAGATGCTCCCACCAGTGACCTTGCTATCTCCATTGACACTCCCATGCTATAGTCTTCATTGTTACTCATACTTCTATTCAGATGCCCTCAACTATTGACCTGGTTGCCTTCTTTGTTACTCACAGACTATGTTTCTCCACCCACCCTGGACACTCCAACAGATATATACTCCACTTGCTTTCCCAACATCAGATCCTCTGAAGATGCCAGCCACAGATGCAGGCGAAACGTCAGGAGAGAATGCTGCTAGAACACGGCCATACAACCCGGAAACCACACAGCACCCAAATAATCATTATTGTTACTGCAGTTCGTTTCCATTATTCTCTTGCTGATTATTGTCACTGCAGTTCATTCCCATTATTTTCTTTGCTGATTATTGTCACTGCAGTTCGTTCCCATTATTCTGTGACTAGAATATAGCTATTACAAATTTATTTGCACTATTCCTTGCATTGGGCTGTTATTTTTGGGTTTCGCCAAACCTTTTGCTGTTCTTTGTATTATTTAAGCCCGGTTGATTTTGTTTGTTTCATGAATTTTAGATGCTATGTTGGTTATAAATAGGCCCTTTTTCTTTTGCTCCTGACTTGTTGGTCTACGAGCATTAAATTAAAAATATGGATATGGACCATTGATGTGCTTGTTCTCATTCTCTCTAAGGTTGCATGTAGTCAGTGAAATGAAAGTGAGCATCTTCACTAAGTGAATCATGACAGTATGAATATATATTTATTTTATTTATGAAGATTTTGTGTCTTTAGGGTTCCAAGATAACCAGGTTGTGCTGCCGGCAGGCAGGGCGTGGTCAGGTCCAGCCTCGCAGGGCAATGCAGGCGGCAACCACAAGCGTGCTCTGGTCACAGTCCAGTGAGTCAAGGCAGGCAGCAGGCAAGGCATAGCCAGGTCACAGTCCAATACATCAAGGCAGGCATGGGCAGACAGCCCCAGGTCTAGAATACAGGAATCCAAGGCAGGCTGGGAGCTATAGCAAGCACAGGAAGATCCAACAGGAAGTGCACTTATTGCACCCAGGCAGAGCTAAGCCCAAGGCAAGGTTTAGATAGGAAGCTCTGGTTACTGAGGCTGAGATCCTGCAAGAGCTCAGTCCTCCTCAGATGCAGATGCCTCCATCTCGCAGAGCCTTCTGCCAAACCTGGCAGAGAAATGAGCACTCCTCCTTTGGCTCTGTAGCTGCTGCTGCTGTCTCTGCCTCCTTTGCACAGCTGGCTCATCACAGGGCTTGGTGGAGGACTGTGCAAGTTCTCTCAGCTGCATGATATCAGGTGAGGAAGGGCTGGAAGCTGACTCTGCTGCCTGAATTTCCTCATGAGCAGCATGCTCTGGCTGAACATTGTGGTCAGCTTCTGCTTCCTCGTGTGGAGCCACTTCTGAGTGCCTGGCATTAGCAGATTTTGTATCTGAGTCCAGGTAACTGCCTACAGGCTGGCCCATGACACCAGTACACGTTTTTCATGTCCAAGGTAATTTTAATTATTTTGACATTTTCAGGTCTATATTTGAACTGTGGGGCAATGGCATATCTGTGGAAGAACTGCACGCTTCGCTGAAGAAATATCCAGTAGAGAAAATGGTTTGTATAAAATAAATCTTTTGGTGGTAGGAGGAGCATATTACACAATTATACCCAACAGAGCATTCATTGAAAACTAACCCAACCTGCATTGCTTTATTTTAGGAGCCGTATCTACAGTCAAACTTTACATACAAAATAAAGGTTCATGCTTTTAACAAAACACTAACACAACAAGAGAAGATTGAAAGAATAGATGTAAGTAGGTGTTAATCTCTTGAAATGGTTTCATAAAGAAGAGAAAGAAGAGTTGGTTTTTATACCCCCCTTTTTCTACCTTCAAGGAGACTCGAAGTGTCTTACACTCCCCTTTTCTTCCCCTCCCCATTACAGATACCTTGTGAGGTAGGTGCCACTAAAAGAGTTCTGAGAGAATTGTGACTTGACCAGCAGGATTCATGTATGGGTGTGGGAAAACAAACCTGATTCACCAGATTAGAGTGACTGTAGGAACACAGCCACTTTTGTGTACATTTAATTTGAAGTCATAATTTCCATACTGGAATGGTTGCTTCTGATTTGGCAATATCATAGGGATAGGCTGCATTTAACTCGGGCATGAAATGAGAAATGGCCTAAATTTTTGTGTAAATTAGTCTCTGTCCTCCTGAAATTCTTTCCTGTGAATCCCAAATTGGTGGAGAAGCCAACTGTGTGTTACCCTTCTGGTAGATTTATCCGATAAAATTTGTCCATATTGATTCACGTTTAACCTCTGCAGACATATGGCAAGTATTATTACTTGTCTGAAAAGATAGATTTAAAGAACTTTTATATTACTTGGTATGGAATTCAGTGCATTTTCTGAAAGATAGTAAAAGCATTTTTTTGGCAAGGCAATCTTACAATTTGATGGGGTGGGGATCTGTTCTGAGTGTGAACATTACCAGTATCCTGCCTTGCCCAGGTGTTAAGCAATAACTTCAGCTGATACAGTAGCTGTGATCCTTCTCAGCCATAAGCTTCCATGCCCTGGAAATGACTGTGATAGATTTTTACAATACATTCTTCATTGGGGCAGTCTTTGAATGTAGTCTTCATTCGGGGCCATCTTTGAATATATTCTGGAAGTGTTAGCCATATTATCAGAATCTGAGAGGAGAGATTATATTGCCCCCATTGTAAAGCTGCTGCACCATCAGCTTCCAAGCCAAATTCATGATATTGATGCTGGTTTAAAGCTCTGCAAAACCTTGGTCTGATGTACCTAAGGGAGGGCCTTCTCCTGCACAAACTATTTAATCCCATCAAGTCTGCCAGTGATCTACTACTTGTTGCATTGTCCCTGTTTTTGTTTTTTTTGGAAGTACAGGTTGTTAGGAGAAAGGATGTTGTGAAACAGACTGCTTCATTTTTTCCTGTTAGATGAGACCTTTTCTCCCCAGGTATTTTACTTAATGAGCAGTGTGATCCTAGACAGGACTGCAACCTTCTACACCCGTTGTCTTCTATAAATTTGTATGGTGTAACTTTCTTTAGGGTTGCACAATAAGTGCACAAGTGTGGTGTAGTGGTTATGGGAACGGATGTTGTGGTTAAGAGCAATAGACTCTAATCTGGAAAACTGGTTTGATTATCCATTTTTCTCCAGATGAAACCTGTCGGGTGATCTTGAGCCAGTCACAGTTCTCTCAAAACTGTCTCAGCCCCACCTATTTCACAAGGGCCGTTTCCGCACGGACAAAAGGAGCAACGCGATGACGTCGTAAATAGCAACGCATCCGCGAAAAAGCGTTCGCACAGACAGGTGGAGCTGCGTGCGTCAGGAGCCCCGCAGAAATGTGGCGGTTCGCACGGAAGCGCTGCGGAAGCGGCGTCTCACCACGCTCCGTTGTGGCTGCGCACTCGCGAAGCAGCACGATTGGCTGATGTGACTGCCCTGATGTCCTGCCCGTCCCCCGTCTGTCATTGCCTCCCCTCCCAGCTACTGTCAGTCCCAGTTCATGTTACCTGTGAGACCAGAGTGTGTATGGGCAGCCACCATCTGCACAGGCGACATGGATCTGGGAAAGGTGCTTGACCATGCAGGGAATTTCTCACCGGGGACAAACAGAAGTAAATGGCCAAAGTGATAAAGCTTGACCCAGCGGTCGCCATTGTTGAGAATGGCTCCGTGGCGGCAGTTCGCACGACTGCGGCGTCGGTGCGTCACATGTGGAAAAAGAGCGCTTCAAAGCGGTTTTTGAATACGGCGTCTTCGCGCCGATTAAGCATTTTCGCGACGGCGCACCTCCGCCGCTATGAGTGCGAACCCTCTCGCTCTGACGTTTCTTTTCCCGTTTCCACAACATCATATTTCGCCCGTGCGGAAACGGCCAAGGTGTCTGTTGTGGAAAGAGCAAGGGAAGGAGTTTGTCAGTCGCTTTGAGACTCCTTACAGGAGAGAAAAGTGAGGTATAAATCCAAACTCCTCTTCTTCTAGTTTTCCTGTTGGTCTGCAGTTGTTTAAGTGTTTTAGAGAATTATATTTTATTATTAGGGTCTGTTTTTAGTTGGGTGGTGTTTTGTAGGCGTACAATTATAATTGCTGAATTACTTTTTAGTAGTTAGTCCACCTGATACATTAGTGCTTGCTTTATGCTTCAGTAATTGTTTTTTAATTTCATGTGTTTGTATTTCTCACTTTTATACAGTCTGTAGAGTTTTTACCATTCAAAGGAAAAGTGAATTTAAAGAATCCGGATCACAATTTTTGGTATCTAGAAGATTATGGAACAGATCCAAACAACATCCCAGAACATCCTCTTCATTTATATTTTGGTAGATGGGTGAGTAGATACCTTCATAACTTAATAAACAGCACAAAATGTTCAAGAAAGTAGAATTTGTCAACTTGAGAGATATATCTTATTCTAGAGGACATCAATTATTCATATGTTCTCAGTATGTCAGTGATATGAAATACTACAAACAATTTTGAGCATGTTAGTGAAGACACAAAATACTTTTTGTAGTTTGTAATGCAACCTTACAGCAATACAGGCAGAATGCAAATTGTTATCAGTGGGACACCTAATGCCTTCCAGATGCTGATACTTTTGCATTAATTTCTGGATTTCTGAAGTGAATAAATGCAGCAAGAAACATTCAGAATTACTTAATACAATCAACTGGCTATGCCTAACTTGTTGAGATCTTGAGGATACGTTTTTTCTCCGTCAGTTTAAAACCTATGGGTGGGCCACGGAGGTTCTATTTAAGGGTGAAAATAGACCATGTGACATAATCCTGTTCTTGCACTACAGGGTGTTTGTGGCTAGAACCTCATTAGTATGCTATGAATTTTATGATCTTTCCCAAAGTATTATGTTGCAATACTGGTAGGTAAACATTTTTAGCAGTGCTTAATAAGAAAGTCATTCTTGGTTGCCCCCTCCCCAACAGATTGCCAATGGACAAAGGGACCTTATTGAGTCATACAGTGTAAAAAGAAGACATTTCATCGGGAACACAAGCATGGATGCCTGCTTGGCTTTTATCATGGCAAACCATGGAAGAGTAAAAACAAATGATATTGTTTTTGATCCATTTGTGGGAACAGGTATCTGGCTTATTTTATTTATTTATTGCCTTTATATCCCACAATATCTCCAAAAATTCAAGGTGGCTACTTTTATGTTTATGTTCTGCTTTCTCCCAAGGCTTTCAATCTTTTTTCGTAATGTAGACCAACCTATAAAAACCAACCTATAAAAAGGACTGAAGAAAAGAAATAGAAGAAGTAGCCTCTGCTAAGGTTCCATCACAGCACAGCACACTTAATCCAAATGTGATTAAGCAAAGATCCTGATTAATGTTATCTGCCAGCTCTTAGGCCCAAGAAAGTATTTTGGACATTCTATGAAGCCCTTGGGACTCATTCAGATGTTATTTTTGCCCTCAATTTTGCCCACTGGTTACAATTCATCCTTTATTCATGACAACACTTGCTTACAAGTGCATGTTTTAGAGCAACAGCTTTTAGCTCAGTCCTTGTATTCCTTTCCTGCTGCAAATCTGGTGTGAAATCTTCAGAGCTAAAGAGATAGTTTGTCATCCTTTACATATTCAGTAGAATAGGAAGAAAATAAAATAGCATCATAGCATTTATTTCCATCCTTATCACTGGAATCTACAGTGATGCTTTAGATATTTAAGGGGCAGAAAGTCTTTGGTGTACTAGAAGTGTGCAGGCATGTTTCCTCTTCACTTTCTGTTTCCGGACAAACAGGGAGATGTATTTTGTTTGTGGATTTATTCTAGTATTTGTTTATTGTATGACTTGCACTTATATAGAACTGTTTAAAAAGCATTTGTACAGTAAATCAATTTTTTAAAAGTCGCTACACAATACAAATTCAATATTCTAAAGAGAGTGACGGCATAAGCAGTTACCTTTGGCTACATCACTGTTAAAATTTTTTAAATGGTTTATATCTTTTCCCACTTTGAATTCTAAGAAGTTCAGCTCTGGAAGTTTTGGTTATTCTAGTGTAAGTGACTTGTGCAATGACTACAGTACTGCCCTAATGAAGAAATATTGCCGTGTTTTCCCGAAAATAAGACAGTGTCTTATATTAATTTTTGCTCCCAAAGGTGCGCTATGTCTTATTTTCAGGGGATGTCTTATTTTTCTGGTGTACTGTTCTACAGGCATGCTTCCAAACAAAAACTTTGCTATGTCTTACTTTCAGGGGATGCCTTATATTTCGCACTTCAGCAAAATATAAATAATATACATAAATATAAATAATAAAGGAAACCCTCCTACCTAAATCTTAATTTTTCAGGGGATGTCTTACATAGTGAGAGCAAGAGGGGTACTTAATAAAAAGCACCCTCCCTAGAGTGTGAGTCTGCATTACAATTCAAAATAATGTTGTAGCAGAAAATCTATTTTTTTAAAAAAAGTTTATTTGAAGAACATGAATAAAATCATGCTTGATATTCAGAAAAACCCTGACATCTAGAGGCTGTTTCATATGAATTCTTGTATTGTGGAAAAATACCCAAATCATCAAAGTAATTAGATCTTGATTATTTTTTATTTATTTTATTTATAATTGAGTTTATATACCGCCCATCCCCTGAAGGACTCTGGGCAGTGCACTATCAGAAAATATAAAATATAAAACGGCTCTATACATTAAAATAGCTTTTTGTGTTTCCTTTTGTGTTTTCTTGAATAACGTATTGTCGAAGGCTTTCACGGCCGGATTCAACTGGTTCTGGTGGGTTTTCCAGGCTGTCTGGCCGTGGTCTGGTGGATTTTGTTCCTAACATTTCGTCTGCATCTGTGGCTGGCATCTTCAGAGGAAAGTCTGTTTCACACTGTGTCTAGGTGAGAAGGGAAAGTTTAGTGTGGTATATTGTCATGTCCCAGGGTGAGGGACAGCACAGGGAGGCCACTGAAATTCACAAACACCAGGACATCTTCAATAAGAAAGAAGAAATGTTAAAAATTAGCAAAGTGTGGCTCCCAGTACTTAAAAAATGGACTGATAATCCCACCCACAATACAATGCACTCAACCACACCTTTGCATAGCAAGTTCCACCCAAACACTTAATGATTGGTTCCCCGCCCTGGGACATGACAATATACCACACTAAACTTTCCCTTCTCACCTAGACACAGTGTGAAACAGACTTTTCTCTGTGATACACCTCTGAAGATGCCAGCCACAGATGCAGGCGAAACGTTAGGAACAAAATCCACCAGACCACAGCCACACAGCCTGGAAAACCCACCAGAACCAGTTTTCTTGAATAGTTTCTTGGTGATAGACATAAGGCATTTTATCAAGGCTTTGTTTATTTTTTACTATTGAAAAGAAGATGATTAGGGAATTAAAAGAGAAAAAGCAGTTCAGAGTAGTAGCTGTATATTCCTTCACATGATTCTGTAGATGGGGTAGGATATTTATTTTCTTTGAGTGAACTTTTGCTGAATATTCCAGCAGGGGGAGCTTTTATTCCATGAATATAGCTTGAGTAAAGTGACTGTTTGCAAAAAAAATATTCTTGTTTCAAGCTAAGTTTTGCATCAAGTAGCCCTGAGCCAAGGTTGTTGTTAACAGAGTCATATAGTATTTTTGCTAATAGTTTTTGCTAATATGAGAAGGGAAGACTTTTTGACAGAAGAGATCTGAGATTCAAGGAATCGAATGCTATTTAAGTGCTCTAGAGTTTTGTGCAGATCTTTAAAATAGGGTCTTGGTTTTGTCTTGCAGCACATCTCTTAAATCATATGGGTGTAAAACAGATGTTTATGCCAGACAACCAGTATTAAATATTTCTTGTGCATAATAGAACTCTTGCCTGGACTACAAATCAAAAGTTGTTTTTGAAAACATTCAGCTATCATGGCTTCCCACATGCACTCGAGAGACTATAACTTTGTGAAAGTCCTAAAAATTATATGTTAGAGATTCCCAAAACTCTTCCAGTACTTCACTTCTTAGATTTCAAAGTGGGAAAATGTATAAACAATTTCAAATTTTAATAGCAATGTAGCGAAAGGTAACTGCTTCCGATGTCCGTCTCTTTGCACTAAGCAAAGCACTATGGCTTCAAACATTGCAAAGAATTGTTTTACAAGTAGATCTGCACCTCTGTTTTTGTGGTTTTCTATAAGGTTTGAATAAGGCTTCAGTGGAGCAGAGACACATGCTTTCAATATTCATAGAAGGTGTTCAGCTCCCTAAATGTTTCCCTTTAGACCCTACAGGGGAAGCATGAGGTGCCTGTTCACGTCCTGGAGCACTCCAGGCATGTTTTATGTGAAAATTGCTTTCCCTGCTTTGCTCAAGTTCACGCTGAACAGAAACATCTATTCAGTTTTTCCAATGTTTGGATTCTATTGTCTATTTTATGTGATGCGTTGATCTTACAAATTGAGATACTGAAAGAGTGAAGGAAATTGACTAAACCTGTTCTGTAGGCAAAATTAATACATCAGAATAGCACGTTAATTGCATTGCCTTTTAGAGCTGAATGTTTTCCATTGGTATAAAAAATGGGGGCGGGGGGAGTCTGAAAGGCTAAAGAGTTGTTGGGAACTCTTGCCATCTGAATGGTCCCCGAAATCTAATCTGGTTATGCTGTTTCTGTTATTCGCTTTCTATATATATTACAATAACTTTTGTATGTTCTTTGTTTTGATGCATATTATTATATGTATATAACGTTTTAAACTGTGTGTGGTAGACTATAGCAAAAATTGTTTGTAATTTGATCTGACTGAAGGTGTCCTTTGATTCATCTTCAATGGTTTTGTTCCCTGCAGAATAGATTTTACTACTTTATAGAATCTGTTATATTTTACAGAAAAAAGTTACTGCCAATGCAGTGTGAGCATTTAGCTGGAGCTGCTCGTAGGTTTCACCATGGATTACTACTAATTGATAGCCCTTTAAGATGTCATATTTTTAATTTTTTACATTTATATTTTGCTTTCTCTCTAATCAGGAATGAAAGCAGCTTTTCCACCTCATTCCCCCCTTCTCCACTCTGTCCACACAACAGCAACCTTGTGAGGGTGGGTTAGGCTGAGAATCTGTGGCAAATCCCAAAGTCACAAGAGGGGGATTCAGCTCTGATCATCCCATGTTCGAGTCCTACAGTTCGTCTAACTGCTATGCTTACACCCCCCTTTGTCTTGTATCTCTTTCATGCTAAAATTGTTATCTTAAAACAGTTTATCTTTTTAAAAGATAAAGCATGGTGAAGAGAAAACAAATTTATGAACATTAACGTAGTCCTGACTGGCTAGTAATAAGAGGAGATCTCTGATTTATTTATAGTCAGTTATTAAGGCTGGTACATATCTGATTTCCCCCCCCCAAACTTTTGATATGTTGGGAAGAAACTTTGTTTCTCCAGAGTGATTTATGTTTATCAAATGCTTTCTATTGTTGTATTCTCAAGGAGTTATATTGTCTCCTGCAAGCTGAATATTTTATCTCTTTTCTTTCCTTGGCAGGTGGGCTTCTTATAGCCTCAGCACACTTTGGAGCATATGTATGTGGGACAGATATAGATTATAACACAGTACATGGTCTGGGTATGTTTCATTCAGTATTAAGCAACAAGAATGTAATTATTTAGCATATGGGAGCAGCAATTTAGTGTGTGCCAAACCCGCACAGAATCTTGGCAGAGAACCAGAGGTTACCATGTCACATTTGCTCTGAGGTAGTACCATTCATTCACCAATCCCACTCAGAGCAGCCCCCTCAATCTGCTTGGTGGCTGGCTACTAGCCTCAAGTTTCAAGTCTGCCTTCTGGCAACATTTTCTCTATTTCCACTTCTGCTATTTTAAAGACACATAAGCATGGTATACTCCTATTTCTCACAGGCCAATGATGCACAAGGTATCTGCTACATGGTGGGGACAAATGTCTGTTGTGACAAGATTTCTTGCACAGACCTATTTCCTGGAGCCCTGCTTTCACTTTCAATTCTTTCCATGGCTAGTGAGACCACGACTAGCACGAGTTTAAATTTGCTTTGCTGCTGGAGTGGGAAGATTTGCCAGTGAGCAGAGCTTTGCACCAGAGATATTCCCTCCACCACAATCTTCCCACTCCTTCACGCTGCTGTCCACACCTTCCCCCACGTTGCCAGCTCCTTCCTGTTCACCCACTTACTCACTCACTCACTCACTCACTCACACACACACACACAGATACACACACACAGAGATATAGATATATATGGAAGAGTACAAACTGTGTCTTTTTTGCTCCATCCCACTTCCCCTGCTCTGCTTCTGTCCTCTGTGGAACTTTTTACAACTTTATTTCAAATAAGACTCTATTTTAAAACAAACTTCTCTCTTCGCTTACGGCAGCAGTGGCAGGGGAAGAGAGAGAGAGTGTGTAGGGGAAGGGAGTGGACAAAAATATCAGCCATAGTCTTGAGACAACCAGGTTCTTTTAACTTCACCCATCAACTTAGCCTTAAAGGCACAGCTTTAGGATCTGGGCTGTCTTGCGGGCCTGGCACGGCAGACCTCCATGGTGTCCAGCCTCCTCCCAGTTTGCCCTGCCTGCTGTCATGTCACACTTTGCGCCAGTGGGGCAGGCCAATGCACTGGCATGATCCTGTACTGGCTCCTGAAGTCAAACCCCCACCCCAGATTGGGTTGTAGAATTCTTTGTTCTAGTGTGTCTAAAATGGCTGTCCTCTATGCTGTGAACGCAGTTGTGAAATGGCACCAGGGCCTGTTGGTTGAATTCTACCGGATGTGTCTAGAACCCTTGGGAACAGCAGAAATCTTCTGAGCCTATCCATAACCCAGAATATGTGCACAATTTTTTTCTCTCCTAAGGCCTTATTCCCATAAGTTTTAGCAAACATGGTCAGTTTTTAACGTTTCGGTATATGCTGAAAAGAGATTTCTCGAAAGGATGTCGTTCAGGGGGGGAAATGCCTGAAAGTCTATTCAGGTTGCTGACTCAGTGTGGGTTGGCCATGGATAATGTCTGCATATAGTAGAATTTTCATTGTGAACTGTTACTATAAAAAGTTTCAGTAGGGAGTTTTTCCTCCTCTTTGGAGACATATGTGCTCTTCAGACAGGTATGGAACTCATACAAGAACTTACAGAGAAACACATGGTCTGAATGTTTCTGTAGCTGTCTTCCAGGAGAGGATGCACACGTCCCCACGTTGCATGTTACACAGGAGCATGTAAAGAGGAACACAAGTCACTCATACTTTCCTGTTGCCATTTCTTTGAATTTCTAAAGCCACTAATTTTAGCTGTGCTGTTACAATTATATGCAAGTGAAACAATATGTATTGTACTGTTACGCCAGTCTTCTCATATTAATGTGACACATATACTAAAAGCAGTCTTCATGAGATATACTCCTTTACCCTTGTGACAAATTTGAAGTAGAGAAGCTAGCTAGATTATGTGAGAGTTCTTAATTAACTATGGTAAGACTGAAGGAAGATGTGAAAATTTTAATTCTATTTGGAATTAATTTAACTTGGCGTGCTTCACTCTGACTGCTCTTAGGTAAAGCCAGCAGGAAGAACCAGAAGTGGAGAGGACCCGATGAAAATATTCGAGCCAATCTTCGCCAATATGGCTTAGAGAATTACTACCTTGATATATTAATTTCTGATGCATCAAAACCCATATGGAGGAAGGGAATGCAGTTTGATGCAATCATCACAGACCGTAAGTTGATGCATAACCCAAAATGTGCATAATTGCAGTTTGTAATGATGATGATAATGGAAAAGTTTACAAGCTGATAATATAATTTAGCATCCAAAATGAATAATAGGATAAAGGTATCCAGGCTGAGAATTCTACTGACTAGATGTAAAGAATTACTGGGTCAAATTCCTTCACATAGTCTCTGGTGTTAGCTGGGCTGTAAGAAGGAGCTATCAAGATTAAATGTGTTTGGCAGATACCTGGAGAGATTCATCATAGGGCATTAAACTGAGATTGCAAGAGGAAAGAAACTACTTAGGTGGGGATTTCAGTAAATAAGAGCAAAAAGTGACCTAAGATAAAAAGATTACCTAGCAAAACAAAATATGGTTTAAGAGAAAAACCTTAGAAGTTGGGAAAGAAAAGGTATCTGGTATTTAGCATTGGTCTTCCCCTGGACTCAAACTGTATGCAGATAAGGAATAGGAATTTCATTAGATGTTCACTAAGTGGTGTTGTTCCAATCAAATACTTTCAGCCTAACTTACCTCACAAGTTTGTTGTGAGGATAAAAAGGAAAAGAGAAGAATGATGTAAGGTTCTTTGACCCCCACTGTAGAGAAAAGTGGTGAATAAATAAAGTAAATTGTAACTCGCTCTATGCGGGCCATCCCTTGCGTCTGATCCGGAGACTGAAACTGGTCCAACATGCGGTGGCACGTCTGCTCACAGGCAGCGCCATCTGGGACCACATCCAGCCTGTGTTGCGCCAGCTGCATTGGCTTCCAGTAGAGTTCCGAATCGTCTTCAAGGTGTTGGTGATGACCTTTAAGACCTTACGCGGCCTGGGACCCTCGTATCTTCGAGACCACATCACCGCATATGTCCCTACATGGCCTCTCCGTTCGGCTGAGGCCAATCTACTGGTGGTCCCTGGCCCCTCAATTATGTGGCTGGCCTCCACCGCGGGCCAGGAGGCCTTTACGGCTCCTGGGCCCGGCCTGGTGGGCTCTCTCCCCTCCAGCTGTCCGGGCCCTGCGGGATCTTGGCGAAGTTGCCCAGGAGCCACCAGCAAAGGCAGGAGTTGTTCCCTTCTTAGCGGGCCTTTGGAGGGACCAGCCGCTGAAGGTGCCCCCCCTCGCTTTGGCCCTTACATCTGGGCCCTTTTCATCCCATGGGACTCGCCGTCTCTCCCTTTTAGGGAGGATTTTGAAAATGGGGTTTTAGCAGACGCCTCTGTCTACTATTATTTTTATTGCTGTTTTTAAAGGTTTTAGAAATGATATTTATAATTGGGGATGGGGCGGTATAAAAATCTAACTAATTAATAAATTAATTAATTAATAATAAATTAATAAATTAATAATGTACTGAAGATGGGAGGCAGTTAAAAGGTAGGTTGGTGAATGACTGAGAAGGCCAGAAAGGCAGGGAAAGGGGAGAGAATATGGTGGTTACCTGGAAGAGGAAATAGTGCAGGGAGGATGATATTGAAAGAAACGAAGTGTTGCCTACAAGTCCTGTCATGTCACTTAATCACACAAGTAAGTCCCTGCCACACAAGTTGCTTGGCCTATCATCCTGTATCACAAAATGTTTGTTAGTGGATGGGATAGAGAGAAGAAAGCATAGAAGGTGAGGATATGGGGAAATCCATGAAGTGGGAAAGAAGAAATAGTATGGGGAGAGATGTATAGTTAAAATGATGACCCCCACAAGATTTTCTGGGTTTTCTGTTATGTGGCTGTGTTTAGCAACTGGTGCTGTGTGGCTGAGCCTGGCCTGGTGGCTACTACTGCATAGCTGGATCTTAGTTTTCCTAGACTGAGGCTGCCAGGGGAGGGAAGGAGGGAAAGCTGAAGATCTGGGAAGATAAAGGTAGGTTGGTAGGAATGAAGAAATATAAAAGGGGGAAAGGTATGGAGGCTTTCAGGGAAGAGAAAGTGGAAACAGTGGAGAGGGGAAATTGAGATGCCTCGTATTTGCGTATCTATGCTTGTACAATATAATACAAACATCTAATATTTTGTAATACATTAATGAGACTTTGTGTGTAAATGGATATCTGCCTAATAAATGTGTTTTGCATAGCTCCTTACGGTATACGAGAAGCCACCAGAAGAACAGGTTCGCAGAAGGAAATGACCAAAGCAGCAGAAAGAGGGTAAGTAAGCTTTGGGTTGAGAATCTGATGTGTGAATAGAAAGCCAGCTGTGGTTTCAGAAGCATTTTTCATTTGTTGAATGTGCTAGCCTTCTGCCAAACCATCTACAAATCTGACAGCGCTGTTTTTAATTATATCGCGTGTATGTAGCAACCGCTTTGTTAATTGCTGTCATGTTTGGGGAAGAAAAGTAACTACTATATGGGACACTGGGGCCACATACAGGACAGCATGTATGCAACACAAAAAAACTGCATTCTAGTGATTTTATCACAATTTTCTGTTGCCTCACATACATTGATAGTTGTGGATAGAGATGTGGTTGGAAAAGGTACCAGTAATGGGTTTTCCCCTGAATCTTTGCATCATTCCTACCATTCATACTCTCACTTCTACATTGTATCTTTTAATATTCATCCCAATGTGTTGGGACTTGCTTTAAAATTTTGGTAGAACAAGGCAGTGTCCCAAATTTTGGGGTTGGATCCTACTCGGTTTTTTGCTGACAAAAGGGATCTCTTTTTATCACCCAAAAGTCTATGCTAGGAATTGTGAAATATGCATGGACAAAAACAATAAAAAGGGCAAGAGAGCAGATGCAGTGAAGAGGGGAAATGAATGAGATCACATGGAATTGCTGGTGGGATCCAGACATTGGAATGAAAGTGCCATTATATTCTTTTCTCTATGCAAGTCCATGTAACTTTACCCATTGAATTATGAAGAATTTGTAAAATCATGTCGCTAACTTTTCTGTGTTAATTATTTTTCAAATATTTTGTTTTTTACTTTAACCGTTGTCTTGTGAAATTGGTTTCTGAATTTCCATTCAGTTTGATTCCTATGTTGCTTCTAAAACTCAAATTCTGCATCTATTCAACTTAGTATTGTCCTCTCTCACTGGTAGCAGCAAATAGAGAAAGGCATTTTCCAGCACATGTTAAACTGGAATCATTTTACTGCAGGTTCCAAAGTTTGAACTAGGGATCTTCTATATGTGAATCATGTGCCTTTAACTCATAGTCCTTCTCCTAAGTGTTCTTGGTTGCCCTGAATTTACAAACTGTATTCTGTTTAAGTAAATGCAAATAGTATTGCAGCTATTACCAATTAATAATTTTTCAATACTACTTAGCACAGAAAACCACATCTCCATTTCTTCAAATTATCATCTGAGTGATATCCTTTTCGACCTGTTAAAATTTGCGGCCGAGTACCTGGTGATTAGAGGAAGATTGGTCTACTGGCTTCCTGTGTACAAACCAGAGTATGTATGCATTGAGACATGGGAATATGTGGAATGGTATGATCTTGTGTATTTGTCTTGTATCAAGTCAAGCCATTGGTCCATCTGCCTTAGTACAGTCTGTTTCAGAACTCTTCAGAATCTCAAGTACAGAATAACCTTGCCAGCGGCTTGAGATGTGTGAATCTGGAGATGCCAAGGTTTCAGCCTTCATTTAAAGCAGTGGTTCTCAACCTGTGGGTCGGGACCCCTTTGTGGGTCGAACTACCCTTTCACAGGGGTTGCCTAAGACTCTCTGCATCAGTGTTCTCGATCTGTAAAATGGATAAATGTTAGGGTTGGGGGTCACCACAACATGAGGAACTGTATTAAAGGGTCGCGGCATTAGGAAGGTTGAGAACCACTAATTTAAAGTATGTGTTCTACCATTGAGCCATGGCCTTTTCCATATATGGAATGGAGTTACTGCAATAGTTAGTGCAAGCTGGTAACTATTTCCAACCTTTTGCGCTGGAATGTAGAACATTGTTGTAATTGTTCTGATGGTTTAGTGGCTTGGATCTACCAGTACAATTCCAGACAGAAGGGATTTCCATCTACAGAGTGTAAATTTTTCCATCTCCCTGTGTCTCGCAGCGGCTCATAGTCTCTTTCAAAAAACTGCTCCTGGGGTACAGGGAATCTCAAGGAGCATCATGAGAGGAAACTGGTAGAAATGTGTACAGCAATTCTGCGGTGGGTTCAGGTTTGTGTGGAGTCAGAGAATAGTTTGAAACTTTGAATGCCTAGATTTTGATCTTAAGTGTACTTACATGGAGGCAGGGTCACCTGAGAACCATTTGTTTCATTTGTATTTAGAATTGGAGGTATAGAATTGCTAGTAATGACTAAAAAGATGTAGGAATTGGGTTTTTCCTTAATAAATGGGGGTGATAATGGTTTGAGAGATCAATACAAAGTATGTTTTCTAAAAACACTGCATTGCTGCACTGTCAGCTAGCTGTTGGATCCCGTGAGATTTTAGTGACTACTAAACAATTAGTTGCTAGTATAAATTAAATTACAAGTAAAATAATGTTCTCAGTATTAAAATTATTAATGAGCAAAGAATGTATGGACTGGGGAGCATTTATTTATCCCATTTGTATCCTGCAAGGAACTTGCAACAAAGTAGCACCCTGTTGATTACAGAGTTGGAAACTGGTAAACATTTAACGAAGGACAGTTGGTACTCTAAAGTTTCTTCTGAGAAATTTTTTTTGATGTCACAAATGACCTGTTGTTAAACTGGAACAGAAAGTTACATGAAATGTACTTTCCCTATATTTAGGCAATCTATCACCTGTGCTGTGTCTCTTGTTTTTGTTCTCTCTGTGTAGCTACACATGTGGCTGTGGATTCTGAAAGCAATTAGCACACATTGTTTCTGGGAAATTTAATAAGGCTATGAAGCATGTGGAAGTGTATAGTCTAGCTCTGTTTGAACCAGAGCCTCTGGCTGTTCTGTTTCACATTCACAAGTTACAGTTCATAAGCTCTTATAACCCTTTGACTGTTTATTTCTTCCAGATATACCGAAGAGATTATACCACGGCACCCATGTCTGAAACTTATTAGCAACTGTGAACAGATGCTTTCCAGCCACACGTCAAGGCACCTGATAACCATGGAAAAGGTGAAAGAATTTGAGGTAATTGTTTTGATGGATTTTCATGCAAAGTTGCAGTTGTCAGATTTGTAACAGATTTTTCTGCTTTACAAACTTAGGGTGCCTATCATAGAATACTGTGTGCTAAAATCCTTTATTTTTCCCAGTCCCAGCACTAGTAAGGTATTTTATATGTTGGTTTTAGAAGTCATAAATGTCAAAACAGGAAGTTAAAGTACTTGTTGTGCTGATGAACCTGGACAGCAGCCACTGAAGGCAAACTTTGAATCTTATTTGATTCATACTACTGTATATATGGTTAAGTACACTTGGGCTTGCAGTACAGGGCAGTTTTTTATTTTAATGTTACTGTTTTTGAGGTGATGAACAGTTGAATACTGAAATAACAGGAATGTTGCAAGGCACCGTTGTGTTGTGTTGAGCTTGTTTTGGTCTGAGATGCAAGAGTGCAGTATTAAATTCTGGTGATAATTGTGAGGTTAATGTTTGGAGGTGTTGATTTGGCAATGCCAGACACAATCAGAAAAACTATTAGTGTGCTTTTTACTTGGATCTTGAATATTATCAAATATGATAACTACTTCTCAGCTAGCCTCCATGATGTGCCTATGGTTGTTACTCATAGAACACTTACCTCAAGCCTTTTAGGTGTGCAGTAGGGCTGAAGTGTGGTCTCCTTGCATTTCTCTGTTTACGCACAAGGAGGCAGCCCAATTCTCTTCGTAGTTAGTTTCAACAGGCCTCTGTTTCCTCATTCTCTTCATTCTACCCCTCTTAAAGGCACAGATCTCATGACACTCAGTTATAACAATTACTTTTGTTTGATTATGCATTGTGTAATGAAGCTGTTAATTTTGTTTGCCATAAACCAGTCCATCAACTTAATTGGGTCAGAACGCAAGTTCTAATATTATAGGAGAAAGAGAAACAGATTTCTGTCTCATTTTTCTCTAACCCTTACATAATTTTATAGACATTCATGTCTCTAAGAGTTGTTTTTGTTTTCTGTACTTTTAAAGTCCTGAAGTCTTTAGCTATTCCTCCTAGGAAGGTTCTCCAATCCCTTGATTGGTTTGCTTGCCCTTTCCTTTTCCAGCTTTATGATGTCTTTTTTAATGAAGTGGCCAGAACTATACACAGAATGGCCTAACATGATTGCACCAGATGATGGCATTATTTTACTGGCCAGTTTGTTTCAATCCCTGTTCTAATGATCCCTAATTCATAATTGCTTTCATTCAGTGTCCCAAAATGTCAGAGAACTACATGGCGCAAAGACTAATGTTTCTTGTTTTCCCATAGTTGAAAATTGTACCAAACTGAGCAGACAAATTCTACTCTTAACATACTGATTGCAGAGCATACATGTCACTGTCTTAAATTCTGATTCTTACCACATCTGTCATACTTAGGGCCATGTAAATATTTTCATAATTTTTATTTTATTTATTTTAGAAAATTTCTACCTTGCGTTTCCAATCAATGCAGCTAACAAATTAAAACATATATAATAAAATCACATTTTAAATCCGTTAAACCCAACAAAAAAACCACATCATTAAAACAATTAAAACCAGAAATAAAATATAAACAAAAAATATAAAGACAACATTCCTGGACAGGAGAACAATTTGAGAGGCTTTTTTATTGTGAAGTTCCTGAAGTAAAGAGTTAAGAGGGGAGAAGAATCCATAGAACCAGTTAATCTGTAGTATTGGGTTTTGCTTTTATTTTCCTCAAGGGAATGCTTTATGTTTATTTTGGGGGTTCTATCTGTGAGGGCTTAGTGAGGGTACTGAAGCAAATGTACCAAGCCTGATAGAACCCAGTATTGATATCCTTTAGCCAGAGTCTAAGTAAACTGAGAACTGAGTAACTAAACTATCTTTAGAACATCCGAATATACCTGTGGTGACAAACCTATGGCACTCCAGATGTTCATGGCCAATTGGCCATGCTGGCAGGGGCTGATGGGAATTGTAGTCCATGAACATCTGGAGCGCCATAGGTTCGCCACCACTGGAATATACCATTTGAGTTCACTGAAGCTGAACAAACTTATTTAAACCTGAAAACAAATACTGCTTATCTGCCAAAGCTCTCTTTTGTAAATGTATATTTCTGCTTCCTCCTCCATTCCTTGAACCCAATTTTTTATCTCCATTCCCATCTCCTCTCTGTTAACATAAATCTTTTATTCTGTTTTTAAGTTATCTCTGCATCAGTATTATTATTATTATTTGTGCCTTATAAGGGGTTTGCCAAGAAAGGTTTTTAAATAATAGGCTTCCTTCATCTTCTGGGAAGTATAAAGTGCTTCTTATCACCAAACGCATATTAGAAGCAGAGTCCCTGAGGTGAAAAGGTGGGAAAAATCTGAGAAGCTTGGTTTCCCTGCCTGGGTGATATTGGAAAGCATGGGAGGTTTGTCATAGACCTGTATAACCCATTCCAGTCAACATCCTGATGGCAGCATTCTGTACCAATTGAAGTTTCCAAATATTTTTCAATGGTAACTCTTTGTAGAGTAGTAATCTAATGTAATCAGGGCATGTATTCACAGTGGCCAGATCTTTTCTGCCTAAGAAAGGTTGCAACTGGCTAACCAGTCAAACTTTATAAAAGGCACTCCTGGCCACATCTGCCACTTGCTCTTCCAGACTACTGACCTGTTATTTTAGAAGGAATACAATCACATCCAGTACAGATGACACCTTAAATCCCAGATCAGACTGGCCACTCACTAGTAATACTTGTGTCTTGCCAGGATTAAGCTTTAGTTTATTAGCCTGCATCAACTCCCTGACTGCTTCCAGTTCAGGGTTTCTACAACCATTTTATGATTAACCAGAAGTGTGAAATAGAACTAAGTGTCATCTTCATGTTGGTGACAGCTTAGCCCAAATCTTCAGATATCTCAACCAGTGATTTCATGAAGAGGTTAAAGTACATAGGAAATAGGATGGAACTTCGTGGGACCCCCCAGGCCAGAGGCCAAGGCGCTAAGCAGCAGTTCCCCAGCACCACCTTCTGGAATCTACCTTTCAAGTAGGACCAGAACCTCTGCAGAATAGTGCTTTCCAGTCTCAGCCCAGAAAGGCTTTCCAAAAGGATACTATGACTGATGATATCAAAAGCTACTAAGGGGTCCGGGAGAATCAATAGTCACACTTCCTCACATGCCAACAAACTCCACCTCCAAGTTCAAGTCATTCACCAGGGTGAACAAGGCTGTTTCAGTCCCTAAAACCAGATTGGAAAAGATCTAAACAATTTAAGAAAATTTGAGACTCTCAGTCCAGTTTTCCTGTCTTCCCTTTGGAATGCAAAGCCTCATTCTTCTCTCCTTCATTTTATCCTCTGAACAACCCTGTAATTTAGGTTAGACTGAAGGAAAGTGACTGGCCCAAGGTTGTCCAGCAAGCTTCCATGGCTGAGTGGGACTTGAACTATTGTCTCCCACATCATAGACAGACACTCACCACTTCATCACACTTGTGGTTGTACACGTTCATACTAGCACATCTGACTGAAACACTGTTGTCTTATTTGGTAACCTTGTGATAGTCCGGCACTCAGTGCACATTATTCTTTTTTTCTTGTGAGTTTAGTCTCAGAATGAAGTTGAAGAATGTGTGTGTGTATGTTTTTAAATAGCCCAGTTCTGCATTTCACTTGACAATTATCTCCATATTGATTGATCATATCATCTCAACATATAACAGTCTATTATTAGGGCTACAAACACATAATAATCTTCTCTTAGGAATGCTTGACTAGTAGATTGGGATTCCTTGATGCCCTGGATTCTGCTAAGGATTTACCCACATAATCTTTCTTCTGCTGACTCTGACCTCTCAACATATGAGTCCTTCAGTAATCAGATTCATAAACCTTTGGGATTAAATGCCTGAAGATCTGTGTGCATTGACATATTTTGCTTCCTTACAAGCTGTAGTTTAAGCTCATGAATGGTTAAAGGAGGAACACGTTAAACATTTCCAGGGAAACAAGCCTGGTCTGTTTCAGGAAGTAGTCATGACTGTGTGTTGCATACATATTCTGGTGTATTGAGAATTCTCATTTTCCTTAATGATAACTGTTCGAATAGTCTTATTTGGGTACATGTTCGAAGAAAAATGTAAAAACCCCTTTATACCAAATGGCATATCAAAGGCTTTTTCTGCACTGTGAAATTTTTTTAATGACTTGACTTTCTCACAGATTTCACCTTCCGCTTCTTTCTCTTCTAAAAAACTTATTTGCATTTCTTATAGAAAATAACTGTTTGCAATATATAAAAGTACTATCTGAAAGGTATCTGTATATGTTTGTGAGAGAGAATCTAAATTTAAGTTGGTTAAATGCAAAGTATGATCAAATTCTGTGTACTTTTATAAAGTATTGGATACTGTTTTAAATTAGATTCTTCACAGGTTAGTGTGAAACATTTTAATTCTAAAGGTCACTGAACAGCAAAGTAAATACATGTCCAGAAATACTTGGGGGAGGGGGCTTAGTGGTAGAGTACTGAGATTGCCAACTCCGGATTGGGAAATTCCTGAAGTTTTGCTGGTAGAGCCTGGAGGGTGGTGTTTAGGGAGCAGAAGAACCTCAGCAGGATGTAATGCTACCTACCTTCCAAGCAGCCATTTTTTTCCTGGGATAATTGATATCTCTTGTCCAAAGATCAGTTTCAGGTCCACTTGGAGGTTGGCCACTAGGGTTGACATTAGCATACACTGAAATCGGACAGCTTGTGCAATCTAGGCTTCTGGTGGTGACCACTACTATTATTCCTATCCCATGCCCCCACCGTATGTTGAGGGTCCCACGTTCAGTTTCCAGAATCCCTAGTTGAAAGGATCAGGTAGCAGTGTATCAGTAGCAATGATATCACTACTTTTTTCTTGCTGGGTTTGCAAGTTAAGCAAGCATTCACATATTTTTCAAATGTCAATAAACTCAGTTGCTTAAAGCTACTCTCACTTGGGACCATTAGTGGAAACATTCACAGTAAAAAGTTAGATCAATTGCTTTTTAACAGAGGTTAAGAGTTGAGATTAGCCATGTCTTGCTTGAGATGCATTTTAAATGCACCTGTTGATCGGCTTATTTGCATGTATGTTGATTATCTCCTATTTAGTTATGAACCAATCAGTTATCTAAATTATGATCATATGGTTATAATACTATATACAGAAATACATTACTATAAATGTGTATTCTTGGGACAGGCATCAGATTTCTCTGGCTGGAGTAATAGGTGAGATCTTTTGGTGAGATAACTTGGGTTTTTTGATGATCCCTAAAAGTGGTGAGACAGAAGCTCAAACCTGACTTGCTTTTAAAATTATTACTTACTGCAATATGAGTAAGCAATGCTAGGAACTTTGATAATGTTACTATATATCTTCACAGTAATAAGATTGGGGTTAATTTTTTCTGCCTGCACTTTTTTCATTCTTGCTCTATAAAAAGCATTTTCTTTTCTCAATTAAAGATAAAAGTTTCTACAGGTGTTCTGTCTGATTTGCTGGTTAAGTTCAAAGAACCTAACCCTTACTGTTTTATATGATCAGAGTTAAAGATTGTAAATCGCTTTTAATAAGATGAATCCTGGAGAATTCTGTTGCTATACAGTTTTGCACAGGAAAAACCTTTAACATTGCTTAATTCATATTCTCTAATGGGATGCAGGAGAGGATCTTTTGTTGCAGTAGGTGATATTGAAGACCATGGGGAGACTCTGAAAAGGCACTGCCCTGTCAGAGTAGACAGTTTGAACCTTGATAGACCAATGAACTGATTCAGTATAAGGCAGTGTCACATATACTTGGAGAACTGTTCACATGTGTGGATGGGTTTTTTCTTTTTAACTGTAGCCCTTATCTTTGTATGAACCTTGGCTAACCTTGGCCATCCAGAGGGCTTTGGTTCTGTTTACTCTGTGTTACTTCAGACATATTCCAATTTACCGGTAATAGAATCCTGGCTTACCATGGAAGTTGATTTGTATGCATTTAAGGGAAGTGTCTGTTCATTTAAGAATATCCATACAAAAAGTCTTTGTATGCTGATACAGTTGGATCAGTGGTGGATCAGTGTGATCTGAACCAGAATTGGCAGCATACACTGACATACAACTTGTACAACCTGGGGTTTTGGTTGGGACCACTACCATTATCCCCCCCCTCTCATATATCCCCCCCTGCCACCTGTCTGGCCCTCCCTCATCCACTCCCAAGTGCTCTATCTCTCACATTCCTGGCTGTGCATGCTACCCAGTGTTGTCGGGGAAAGGTATGTGGGCAACACACAATAGCAGGTCTCCAGGCATCATTACTATCAGCCAAATACACTTGTTAAGTGACATCAAGAAAAGGGTGTGTAGGCTGTGGGAAGGTTTGTGAATGGAAGGGCTAAGGCAGTTGGAATGGCATACAGGTAGTTGGGCAGGAAGAGAAGTGTGTGGGTGGTCGGGGGGGGGGGGGCACAGAACCTGGAACCAGCCCTGATCTGACCAACTGTACTAGTGCAAATAAGCAATAACTTCTGCATTTATGGTGAAAACATTTGAGAAACAGGTATGTCCAGTAAAGGTTTAAGTGACTGGTAGTAGGTGAACACGCTGCTAAAACAGTGACAGGGATAGCATGTGATTTAAGTCTCAGGCTAAAATGTGACCAAAGTTAGACAAACAGAATAGTTCTTAATTCAGATTTTTTTCTGTACTATTAATTTTCTAGGTGGCTTTTGACCTCCTTGTTTCTGTTCTCAGCCTTGGGACTGCCATTTACAATATTGTTTACAAGATTGCCTATGAAATAATGAAAGTAAAGTGGTTTGAGCAGTATAGAAGTATGTAAATGTGAAGCATAATAATGTTATTTCATCACTGCAGGGAGCCATTGCTTCACAAATTGCAGGTAAAGGCTTTAAAAAGTCTTGTGCCTTAAAAGGCACTTCATCTTTAAATTCAAAAACAGGGATGTGTATTGTGATACAGACAGGATTTTTTTGATTTAGTGATGTATATCAGGCATGTTTGTTCCTCCTGTACACTTGTTTGCTGGTGGAACAGGCATCAGGATCAAGCCGTAAGCCTCATTCAGTGGTTTCAGTTACTGCACATGGATCTCCTTGCAAGTGTCTAAACAGTGTTTTAATACTCTGCAGGATAAAGATGGTTCTTCTCACATATTGGAAAGCCAGTACCTGCCATACAAAAGTCACAATTCCTTTCGTGAGAAATATTTCAGTGGAGTGACAAAGAGGATTGCCAAGGAAGAAAAAGACAACCAGAAGTAATTTTTTTAAAAAGACTGAGACAAAGGACTTGCATTTGGCTGTTAAAACATCTGGACCACAACATTACATGCATGTTTCAGAGAACAAATACTGGTTTTAATTTTTAAAAACTCGAAGCAAAAACCACAACATAAGTTAAGAACAGTTCTTTTTCATTAATTTTGTTTGTTCCAGATTTTATTACACAAGATTTTTTTGACTGTTATTTAATTTATTTTTGTACTTCCAAGTCCAAATGATGATTGACTATAATCTTTATCGCTATTTTTTTTACTCCATTATCTCTATCAAAAACTAGTAGTATTGTTTGGCTATCTAAACTGTGAACATCTGGATGTTTTAGAAATGCATAACAACAATCAAGAATGTCTTAGTAGGAAGATTGATTTCATTTGTTTTCTTCTTTTGTAACTGACACATAATATTAATAAAGCCAACAAGAATTGTTGTGAGTTTTTAAAAAGTACATTACATGCAGCAGCAATTTATCATTTCCTGTTGACATATCCAAGGTCAAAACTGCACCCCACCAATCTTCTAGGATCCAAAGGCTATTAAACTTCAAGAATCCATTTATACATCTGAAGCTCATCTGTATCTTGGATCTACTCTTGCATTCTACTTTTGATCAAGCCAGCTTCCTGTAATTTTGCAATCAGAACCTGACAATGAAAGTAGTAAGTACTACAAGGGGGCGGGGGGGGGGGGGAGGG